>NC_087062.1:74081835-74161448 GCF_963678635.1 Symsagittifera roscoffensis | reverse complement strand
TGGAGAACCCCAGAAATCGCGACTACCGACGCATCTGTGTCCAGCACGTACATCCCCTTCTCAGTCGGCATACCCAGTACTGGTGCCTCACATAGCTCTTTCTTTATTCTCTGGAATGACTCTTCTGCTGCGTTGTTCCACGTGAACTTCTTGCCCTTGTGTCTCATTAATTGTTGCATCGGGTATACCTTGTCCGCGTAGCCTTTGATGAACTCCCTGTAATAGTTAGCGAAGCCCAGGAAGCTCATCAACTGGTGCTCTGTCTTCGGTGATTTCCAGGTTAGGACTGCTTCCACGGCGTCTGGGTCAGGTCTGATGCCGTGCTTGTCTACCATCCTGCCCAAATATTTTATTGAGTCCTTGAGTATTTCACACTTTGATGGTTTGCACTTCAGCCCCGATCTTTTCATGCACGCGAACACCTCATCAAGTCTCTCAATGTGGTCTTCTAGTGTTGGCGTTGCTATTACCACGTCGTCCACATAGCACATTACCAGGTTGCCGTACTTCTTCGTCACGCCTATCAGCGCGTGTGCCATCAGCCGTTGAAACGTGGCTGTGGCATTGCAGAGTCCAAACGGCATCCGTTTCCATTGAAACAGACCTAACTCGCAGGCGAACCCTGTCTTGTCCCTGTCTTGTTTCCTTAATGGTACCTGCCAAAAAGCCGAACCTAAATCAAGAGTCGTAAAAAATTTTGCATCACCTAACTTCGATAGGCTTTCATCAATTCTGGGTATGGGATAGGCATCCTTCACCGTGACGGAGTTCAGGTATCGAAAGTCACAACAGAACCTCAACTGGTCGCCTTTCTTTTTGGCCATCACTACTCCACACGCCCACGGTGACTTGGATGGTTCTATCATGTCATACTCTAGTAACGTCTCGATTTCTTTTCTACACGCGTCCGATTTGTGTGGGGTCATACGCCTCGCCCCCTCCCTGTGCGGTACCTGCGTTTTCCTCAAGTTCTATTTCATGCTCCACAAAATTACAACACCCGATATCCGCCTTATGCCTCGAGAAAACTTCTTCGTTCCGCTCTAGTACGTCTTTGATGGCTTCGAGCTGTTCATCTTTCAGTTTGCCCCTCAGATGTTCAATCTCCGGCAGAACCGGTTTATCTGTCTGCATCTCATCTAGTGTGGGTCGCTCTGGAAAGTTTGAACAGCTCGACAGCCCATCGTCCGTTTCTGACTTAAGTGATTTAATAAGGCCTGAAGAATATTTAATTTTTTGCAATCGTCTCAAGATACAAATTTTATCCCTGTGATTGGGACAATCAACAACTTCATTTTGTTTTAAGTTCTCAATCGTTTCATATCGAGTTTTAACCGGCAAAGCATATCCCAGTTTCCTCCCTCTCTGTATCGTGATCGGTATGTCAAGGGTATTCAACAAGACACTGACGCAGAGACCACTCTTCGTTATCGAAAATGATCTTCCTAAAACAGCAGCACTTTGACTATTAGGGTTTGGAACTATACATACTTGCTTATTGTCACTTAGTTCATTGTAGTTTTTCATCCTCAAGCTCACGATTGCTGCTTCATTAGCTTTTAGCCTCACTCTCCTACTCAAGAATACCGGTGCTTTGTTTTCATTTGCCATTATTAAATTTACCGTTTGATTGCGTACCTCCTATCCGGGTTCCGTATCCTGAACATTGCATTATTTAGATCAATCGTTACGTCGAAATTCCTGATGAAGTCTCTGCCCAAAATGAATTGGTCAGATTCATCCAGGTTTTCTACCACGATGAAGCTCATCCACAGGTTACGTTCTCCCAAATTGAGGGCTATTATCGGCGTCCTGCCTAGCACCCGAAGGGCCCCTTTGTTCGCAGCTGACAGCCGTATTCTCGAGTCTATCAAATCATCTTTGTTGAAGCCCATTCGCTCCCAAGTCTCAATTGGTATGACACTCAAGACCGCTCCCGTGTCAAGTAACCCACGTAACTGAGTCTTCTTTCCACTTATGTCCAACACGTGCCCTGTCACGTCTGCTTCCGTTCCGATGTGCATTGCATCTTCTTCAAGCATAGCACAGTGTCCAATCGATCTTACTTTCAATTCCTCCTTCCCTACATAGATTTGTCCAATCAGGTCTTCGTCGCATGTTATCATCGTCTTGGTATAGATGTTGATTCCATCTATGTTTAGCATAACCTCGTGTGGACCGTAAGCTTCAGTGTATCTGTTATCAACACGTACCGACTTGCTGCCCCCTCTCGTGAGTAGTGCCCTGAGCGCTCTAGAAGTAGTTCGTGGACTTATTCCACTCAAGTAGTCTGCATACACGTCAATGTGCATTAACGTCTGGTCGCTCGGCTCGCTCAAGTTTCTAGTCACCTCGTGGCCGCCCACTGTGATTATCGACATTATTCTTGCTCCGATTTTCGATATTCCAAAGGGTTTACCTGTCACCATTTTCACGGTGTTACAATTCCCGTTCTTTGTTGAGCCCGTTCTAGCCTCTGGTACTACGTTCGTTCCGGTTAATGCTTCGTTAAAATTCTGTCTCTCGATCTCCAACTTTAGTCGTTGCTCTATTTCTTTCGCAGCCAGATCTTGTTTCACTTTGGCAATTGCTTCCGTCGCCGCTCTCTCATAATTTATCTCTAGAGAGCTCCCGGCCGCGGACTCTAACGCACCGCTAACATGTGTTACAGCTTTCACTGTCTTCGTCGGCAATTCGGTGTTTGGTGCCCCTAAGTTCCTAGATTCGAACTCGTTTTGCCTGTTCCGCTGATTCTGCACCGCCGCTAATGCCAACTTATGTTTGGGGTGATTCTGGTCCTTGACCGCTTCCCAGAACAAGGGACAATCCATTCTGAAGTGCCCCTCCTGGTTACAGAAAAAACATCTGGCGCCTATCTTGATGATTAAGCCATTATAGTACTCGTGTTCCTCCATCTGACTCATGTCCTCCTCATCCGGTGCATAACCTAGGCTCTTCATGCCTTGTTTGTACGTTGTGCAGTCAGCCACATGATGATCCGCTGACCCGCAGTTCGCGCATGATCTGCGCTTATCCATATCATCTCTAGGTTTGTACCATGATGACCTCTGGGGTTGGCTTCCCCCTTGCGTGTTCCTGTTTTCAGAATATGAGTATTTCTTAGGTTTCATCAGCATGTATTCTCTTGATTTCTGTCTCATTTCTTCTGGGGTGGGTGCGCTGTCCTTCGACAACGTGTAGTATGTTGCTAACATTGTCCTTAAGTCATCACTTTTCACCCCATCAATGAACTTCGAGGCAATGCTAAAGTTCCGTCTGTTTGTCGACTCCTCTGGGTCACTCCTCCTTCTCAAGCTCTCGAGGTCATCTAGGAACCGATCTATTGACTCGTCGTCCCTCTGTCTCCTTTTTTCAAATCGCATCATCGCTTGATGACCCTTCATGCCTGAGCCGAATCTGTTCAACAGTATTTCAAAGATTTTGTCCGCGGTGTCGCGTTCTTCTTCTTTCTTCGCAACCACACACTTTAATGCCGTGCCTTCTAAATTGCTGAGTATGGCTGTGCACGCTTGTCTTTCGTCACTCAAGTTATCTTGCTCTAGATGTAGTCTCATCACTTCCACCCAAGTGTCAATGCATCCATCGGAGTCATCTTTGAATTCTTTTGGCTTCTTGAATGTTTTTCTTGATTTTCCCTCTCTCCTGTCGCTCGAGTCAGTGTTCCTCGTGGCGAAGGCCTCTAGAGTCCTGTTCATCATCTCCCAAGTGCTGGCCCATGTCATAGCATCCGGTCCTGAGTTGCTGTTGGCTGTTGAATCTCCCGGACCAGTCGTCGTGTTCGACGTTCCACTCTTCATTATTGTTTTCGCAGCTGTTGGTGCTATGCTTATCGCATCCCTGGGTATGGGCAACGGTGTCGATTGCCGTTTGTTTCTTTGTGGTTCTACAAAATCAACTCTGGTGCCTTGCGTACGATCCGCTGCCGGTCTCTCTTGTGGTGTAGAACCTCTCAAGATTGCATCCAACTTCGCCTGTATTGCACACGAACTCTCTGCTTGACTCTTGCTCATTGTGTCCATTCTCCTTTCCAGGCTCCCTAATTGGCTGTTAACATCATCATATCGGTTCTTCAACTGTTGCATGTCTGTTTTGATGTTCTTTTCTCGTTCTTCATTGGTGGCCTCTACCTTGTCTGACATTTCCTTGAGTCTCTCCTCTGTTGCTTTAGCTAGGTTAAAATAACTGTCTAGATACTCGTGCTTGTTGTATCTTATCTCCTTTTTTATCACCTCTCTGTCTTCTTCACTGTTCTTAAGTCTTTTGTCGATCTGATTTAATTTCGCCAACAAATCGCCCAGCTCAATGGTAGTCTCTTCATGGTCAGCCGTGGGTTTCTCTTCGGCCATAGCCTCTGCTTTAGCTTGTTCCTCATTCTGGCCGGTTTCTGTCGCTTTCGTGCTCACTGTACCAAATGTTCGTGCTCTTTCTGCTTTTGGCTCTTCAGTCACGTTTTCTCTCGTTTTTATTCCGAACATTATTCCCAATTTTTCCGTAAAAGATGTCCTCTTTACTTGAGAGTCTTCTTTCACCGTTTCTTCGATGTTGCCTATTGCATCTTCCGCGTCATCTATCGGTGAGAACTCTATGGGTTTCTGGTTCGGTTCCTCTGTATTGGGCATTGGAGTTGACTCTGTCGCCATCTTCCCTGTTTCATCCACACTTTGATCGGGTGTCTCTAGATCAATCTCGATGGTGGGTTCTACTCTCTCCCCTTCCGTGCCCTCTTTCGCCCTGTTCTCCGCTGTACTCCTTGTGCTGACCATGTTAACTGAAAAGTTCTTCTTTGTTATCTTCGGACCCATTGGTGTTGCTTTGCGTAGCGACGAATTATACCTTGCTTCGGTCGATCTTTTTTCAGCTACCGGTACCCTGCTCCGCCTCATTATTTACAATTGTTATTATTTACAATATTATTATCTACAAAAATTCTATTCTAAGGTTTAAAAACTCCAAGGAAAAAGAAATTAATAATTCGCTAAAAACAATTTTTCTTGAACTCTTGTAAGCTCTTTTCGTGTTAGGTTAGGATAGGGAACGTGTTGTTATACTTGGTGCTTCAACCTAACCTATTACTTTTGTAGTACCCCCTTCCTAATGCTGTTCCAAGACTTTCTCTTTACCGTCCCAAGACCGTTCAGCGTTGTCCCAGTACTTCTCGTTGGTACCTTTAGACCAGCGTCCCAAGACCAATGGCCCAAGGCTAACGTCCCAAGACCAACGTCCCAAGACTAACGTCCCAAGACCAATGTCCCAAGACTAACGTCCCAAGACCAATGGCCCAAGACTAATGTCCCAAGACCAATGGCCCAAGACCAACGTCCCAAGACTAATGGCCCAAGATCAACGTCCCAAGACTAACGTCCCAAGACCAATGTCCCAAGACTAACGTCCCAAGACCAATGGCCCAAGACTAATGTCCCAAGACTAACGTCCCAAGACCAATGTCCCAAGACCAATGTCCCAAGACCAATGGCCCAAGACTAATGTCCCAAGACTAACGTCCCAAGACCAATGTCCCAAGACCAATGTCCCAAGACCGCTTCGTACCAAGACTGCTCTGGTCCAAGACTGCCCCAAAGTTGCACTGTCCCAAGACTGTGTTGCTCCAAGACTGTCCCCAGACTGCAATGTCCCTAGACTAGTTCGGTACTGTCCCAAGACTCGTTACTGAGTGTCTGGATATAGGATTTCTTTCTTCTTCGTTGTAGGGACTCCTTGGTTGTCTGTACCTTGTACCACCACTCAAGCTCTAGTGAAAATTTTCCCAAAAACCCTCTCTTGGTTGCCAAATCTGGCCCCCCCTTTATTAGTTACCTCTTTTTGAATGTTCCCAGCGATTGGGAGCCACAACTTGTGTGCAGGTATCTTGTGATCACCTGTTTGTATTAAAAACCAATCGCAAATCTTCCCCAAAACGCAACAATGTCTATAGAAAAAATAAAATTCTGTACCGAAAAAATAACAAAACAGAGTAATCGACCCACCTAAAATTCAAAGGAGACAAATGTCAACCTTCTTTCAAAAAAAATGTCTGGTACCTAATTGCCACGCGTTTTCCTCCCCCCACTAGTTGTCTTACGAGGTGTCACGAAAACTGTCTATATCCGTTCCCCCCTACCGATCCAACCAGCGTACCAATCTTAACTCGAGATAAGTTTTGGATGTCCACCTATTGTTACCACGCGTGTTGATGGCTAATGTAACTAAATCAACGATGTCGATTAACTAGTTACTCTAATTCCCCCCTTTTTACAATTTACAACCGCCAACCTCTAACCTAACCAGCCCCCCTGCTAACCTCCCCCCTGTTTAGCCCCCCTCTTAAGCCGAAAAATCCCTTAAGCGCCGGGTGCTAAACCTCTCTTGAGAAAACCGTAGACCTGTTTCCAGGTCTGCTTGAGTAAAAACTGTTTCAAAACAATGGGACTCCGCTTATCCAATTTTACACTTATTTCCTATAATGTAATGTGGATTCTAACGATACCCGTTGTCCGACTTGAGAACACCCCTGTGCGTCCTCTTGTAGTGGCCCTGTGCTGGTTGTCTCTGTTCTGCCCTTGACAGCAGACCCACTTTCCCACTCGACTGGTCACCTCTTCCAATCAAGTCTCCTGGTGGTCCGTTTCGATCCTTGTGAACCTCTTTCCCACTCGACTGGTCACCCTTTCCAGTCAAGTCTCCTAGTGGTCCGGTTGGGTCGCAATCTATCTAAAAACCCTTAACAACGCCCCCCACTCGGGCACCCTACCAAGGTCACTGGTTTAAATTGCTAGATTGATCGAAACGATCGGTCTTGTAAAACAGTATGTGTATACTATTTAATTAATACAAAGGTTCGATCCAACTAATTTGGTATCAAAGTCACTGTCTTTTTTCGTTTTATGGTTTTTGTTCCTATTTGTTTTCTTTTTTTTTTTTTTTTGCTCGTTTTTTTGTCCCCCTAGTTGCCCCCCTCTACTCGGTTAGCTAAGCCTCGTTCGGAGAGCGTACCAGGAAGTTTTCTTGAGTTTTCTTAAAAAGCTATCACGGTACAACCGGAAGGTTTACACGTTCCCGCTGAACCGTACCACCGGTACTCTAGAATGGGCATGTAGCCCGGAGCTGTGTCAAGTGGGTTCGACTCCGTAGTCATGATGTCGTAAAAACACCCAGGAGCGCCATAAAAACACTATGTAACAGTCGCCTACTTTAGTCACATATGAGGCTTAAGAAAAATAGGCCCTATAACCATTGGCTCAAGAGTCAGGGACACTATCTCTTGTGTTTTTCCGCCTCAAGAACGGTCGGAGCCAATTCGGTTCGCTTGCGACATGAGACTGGAACCCATTACAGCTTAAAGGCCACTACCAAAATACCCCCCCCCCACTCTAGAAATAAAAACGTCCCCATACTTAGGTCTCGGGATACCCAAAATACATGAACGCCGTTAAAAACCGGGTCGGAACCATCCGCTTAGTTACTTTTTATTGGACAGTGGAACTTTGATCCATTTCAGATGGATCAACCTAAAACTCGCCTTATCTCAACATAATTATCATAAAATGCACTCGAGAAATTTAAATTGGAACTTACATATCGACGCACTCGAGTATGAGGAGTAAGTTAAAGATGAGCAGCTTGAGAATTAACTAATATAACTAAATAAGTTTTAAGGCCAATTAGTTTCAATAACAGAAGTAAGTTTTGTCTCTAGAATCAAAGTCTCTGAATGAACCCTTTGGACACTCGAGTTGTCCACTCTTCCATTCAGAGTCCACTCCTTTCCATTCGAATAATTGTTCTGTCTCAAGTCCGTATTCAATTCTCCTGTTTTCAGGACAAGACAGCTCTACTCTCTTGATATTTCGTATCGAGAAATTGCGAATAGCAATTTCCTGCCTTTTTCTTGAGTAGTTTCCCGCAATTGTTAATTCGGGTGTTCTGATTTCTGACTTTTTCATTTTCAGTTGGTTCGAGAAAATTGAGCATGACATGCTCAATTCGAATTTTGCAAAATTAAAATTTCACTCCAAAATTGCGTATTTCTCAAGGTCAAACCCCTAGACATGACCGACTGGCACATACTCCCCGGACTCGAGATCGATGTCCTCATCGTGTGTTGTCATCTGCCAATAAGTCCCAGAGAACCGAGTGTTGCTCAAGATACAGTGCCAGTGGTCATTTACAGAAGTTTGCATCGGACTTAAGTTTATCTACCTTGCAAAATTCACGACCATATAAAATTTTCACACTACCGCTAAACAGCAATCAAAATCTGCATACACCTGCACCCATGAATCCCCGCTTTTTAAGCTGGTAATTTTTAAAATTTCTTTTGTCCTATTTCAGTCAGAGAATTGTCATGCATCAATTTGATTTATATACTAGATCTATCATATTGATGCATGACAATTCTACTCTCTTGATATTTCGTATCGAGAAATTGCGAATAGCAATTTCCTGCCTTTTTCTTGAGTAGTTTCCCGCAATTGTTAATTCGGGTGTTCTGATTTCTGACTTTTTCATTTTCAGTTGGTTCGAGAAAATTGAGCATGACATGCTCAATTCGAATTTTGCAAAATTAAAATTTCACTCCAAAATTGCGTATTTCTCAAGGTCAAACCCCTAGACATGACCGACTGGCACATACTCCCCGGACTCGAGATCGATGTCCTCATCGTGTGTTGTCATCTGCCAATAAGTCCCAGAGAACCGAGTGTTGCTCAAGATACAGTGCCAGTGGTCATTTACAGAAGTTTGCATCGGACTTAAGTTTATCTACCTTGCAAAATTCACGACCATATAAAATTTTCACACTACCGCTAAACAGCAATCAAAATCTGGGGTGATCACCCCATACAGTGCCAGTGGTCATTTACAGAAGTTTGCATCGGACTTAAGTTTATCTACCTTGCAAAATTCACGACCATATAAAATTTTCCGAGGAAGTCCTTGTGGCAAATAGCATCGCGTCTGCTTTCAGTGCTACATGCCCTTCTTCCACTATCATCCTGCCGTCGTCCCATACCGGCCGCTGGTTCTCTAGGCCTGCCCGCTTAAGTACTCTCAAGGTATCTTGCACGTCGAATTTAGGGGGCATCGACCCTCTGATCTTCTTGGCTTGAGTCGTCCATGAGTTTATCTTCACATCGCTAGTATGGAAATAAATTGCTGCAGTATAGCCGATGAAGAGCGGATCCCAGCCGTCAGTAAACTCCTTCTGCCGTTCTTCAGTCGTGGTTCTCGCGTAGGAGGATGGGACAACCAGGGAACTGTTCATCCCTAGGGTCATTCTCCTCACTATGGGGAACTCGGGAATGCTCGTCGGTAGGGCTTCTCTCTCCAATATCGCTTCCAGCTCCTTTTTCACCAACTCGAAACTTTTTGTCCATGCAGGGATTCTCAAGATTTCTTGTCCATTGGCTGCCAAGGGATTCAAGTTCCAAAACTTGGGGTAAGTTTCGATGGGGCCCTCGCGCTTGCCTCCCATCCGGCATTGCATTTGTCCTCGGAAACTGTACACGATCAACTCTGGATCCTTTACCTTTCCGAAGAGCACCGTGTTGCTCATTTGTGCCCTTAGCACCTCTTGCTGGCACCAGTTCAGTGTCGTTCCATCCAGTACGCTTATGAGGCTCACGTGGGTCACGGAGTATCGATAAGCTGTCACCAAGGGATCTGGAAATGCGAACGTGACAGCCGGTCCATATATACAAGTCACGATCTCACCCAGGTAGAGGAGGGAACAGTCCAAATAGATGAAGACTTAATGAGGTTGCTTGAGAAACTATCGGATGACAAACCCGTGATCCAAGGGAAAAAAGTCAGGAGGCACCGGAACTAACCATACTTCGGAGAGAAAAAACAGTGAACAATACTGACATCTCAAAAGGAATCACCACTGATAGCAAGGAAGTTGTGCGATCACTAGTTGAGAAAATCCCCGAAAAAATTCTGGAGCAAACAAAAGTCAGGGATAAGAAAGTGACATTCAGAGAAGAAATTGAACACCTGGGATTAGATCAAGAGTCCGGGGAGTGGTCCAGATTCATGGAAGAAGACGAAACCGGAGAAGGAAAATTGTCCGGGGAGCGTAAAGAATGGGATGAAGACTCGGACGAGAACAGTGAGGATCAAGACAGTCTATGTATGATACTGGCGGAAGAGAAGATGAGACAGCACGACAGGGAATTACAGACAGATCCATCTTCAGGAACGTACAATCTGGAAATGCAAGAGGTACGAGGTGGAGAAGAGCTCGAGAAAATAGCAGTTTCAAGAAAGCCTCTTAGGGAACTATCGTGCAACTCAAACGTCAGAACGAATCTGGTACCAGAGGACGACATGAAGATCATGAAAAGGATAATATGTGTGAAACTGAGCGATGACATCCACAATCCTGGTGAGATGAATGGACAGATCATGGCGTTAAAGGAGCACGTTAAGGCGAGATATAGACTGTCTGACCTAATAAGGGCCCAGAAGAATGACAAAATAACAAGTAACCTCTCCAAATGGATCCATTCTGGAGTCAAGGAGAAGGGGGAACTTGAGGAAGACAGCTACAAGATCTTGAGCCAGTTCTACAAAGAAAAGAGGGACTTACTTTACCACACAGCGGAAGGGGTGGTAGCGTGCAAGAGAAGAGATGAGGAAAAGATATTACACAAACACAACCTCATCATACTACCACAACTGTACCAAACGGAAGTGCTCTTCAGATCACACGACCAAATGGGCCATCAGGGGATAGATAAAGTACAACAAAGGATACTTCACAGGTTTGACTGGCCGGGAATGAGAAAAGCTTGCGAGAGATGGGTGAATGCCTGCCTAGCATGCCTTCAAGTAAAAGACCCAAGGAAGATGAAGTTTCCCCTCAAGTCGGTCGAGAGTTCGGAATTCAATGAAGTGGTGCAGATAGACCATCAGAAAATCTGCATGACGGAATCGGGTTATAACCAAATACTAGTTATAATAGATCACTTCACCAAGTTGGCGGAAGCAGTTCCGTGCCAGACAGCCTCAGCAGAGGAAACATGTGATCACCTGATAACGCATTGGATATCGCGGTATGGTTGCCCAATGACTTTCCAGTCAGACAACGGCAAGGCTTTTGTGGGGGACTTAACAAAAGAATTGATGAAGAGGTCACACATTGCTCAAGCACACTCGACGACCTATCATCCACAGACCAATGGGTTGGTAGAAAGACAGAACAGGACACTAGTCAACATGCTCAGGGTGTACTGCTCAAGGTACATGACGGACTGGGACAAATACCTGCCACAGGTAGTAGGAGCCTACAATAGTACCCAGCACTCTACAACGGGTATCAGCCCTTTCATGATGTTGACGGGCAGGGAAAGGGCAATGCCTCTGACATTCTTCTATCCGGAGTACGAGGGGAAGAGGACGTCGCCTCAAGCATACGTGAAGGAAGCGATCAGAAGACAACAAGAGCTGAACGAGCTATGTCGGAGAAACACGGCACAAGCGCAAACGAGGCAACGCAAGAAATATGACGAAAAGATACTGAGAGCAAAGCCATACGAAGCGGGCCAATACGTGTGGGTCTTTCAAAATGTCATACCGCCCAAGGGAACAAAGAAACTACTCAAGAAATGGAGAGGACCGTTCATGATTACGGAAGTACATCAACAAGGAAGGTTCTATCGCTTGAGTACAGGGCGAGCAGCACATTACGAAAATCTGAAACCTCACGTTCCGTCCCCGGAGGATTGGTGCCTGCCGAAAGACATGGAGGGCCTTGACTACCTGGTGGTGGAACCAGCGTGCGAAGTGAATGAGAAAGGCACCAGAGAGAAAAATGATGGTAATGAGAACTTGAGTTTGGACGACAACGAAAAGATAGAAGTGGAGTCGGATGCAGGTTCATTTGTAGAAGAAGACTGGAACGATCCCGAGCAAAACGAGGTACCGAAGTGGATGGAACCGGATCGACCAACACCACCGGAAACCAGGACGGGCAATCGTAAACGAACAGGTATGAGGTACAATAGGTACGGGGATGACTTCTTGATCGATAAGATACAGCCAGACAAGTTGGGCGATGAACTACTAAGCGCAGGCGAACTGGAGGCCGAAGAGGAATGGCAAGTGATTGACGATGGTGGACATTATCCGCAGGATGATTACTCGACGCCAGAATTGGAGACGGACCTCGAGCAGAGTGAAATAGAAAGGAGGGAGAACTCGAACTTGAGGATTCTAGAGTGGATGCGTGATGTCAAGGACGAGAGCCGCGAAGGACAAAGCATTCAGCAAATCGATGTATCAGCAGCAAGTTACATGAAGACAGAGGACCCTCTTTTCGGATGGACAGCAACAGATAGGCCACTGGACATCCCTAAGGACAATTCAGACCCGACATCGACGGGGACGTCGATAAATATTTTTGTCCGGGGAGTGGGGGTAGGACTTACCCACACCGAAAATTTGATGATAAAGAAGCTCAAGGAAGTGAGGGAAACAAGCGGATTGGAACTGGAGGAAGAAGAACCAGAGCCTACCATAGGAAGGAATTTCAAAACGAAATTCGAAATACCCAATGAATACTCAGAGAACATCATGATAACGGATAGCGACTTCATCCTGTCAAACAGGACCAGCGCGATCTGCATCACGGCGGACATGAGTTTCAAATCAAGATTGGAGGCTGACTTCAAAAGAGAGTACCAGAACGTAGAGTTTCTGTTCAGACAGAGGCCAGGACTGGGAGGCATAGCAGCGCTTCCACCGTCAGTGGCACAAGTCCCGGGCAAATACCTCTGCTTCCTAGTAACGAGAGTCAACGACAGAAACACAATTGATCCCGAACACGTGATATTGGCACTGACAAGACTACGTGACTTCATGATTGAAAGAGGAATAGTGGAGGTCTCGATGCCGGTGTACGACCCAAACAGGGGCAAACTGAGCTCGAGGGAATTGTATGCTATCCTACATGTGGTCTTTGCAGAAACCGAGATAATGGTGCATCTTCACAAGAAGTACTACTTGAGCATCGCCTGAGTCGGGTACATGGAGGTATCGAGTCGGGTGTGAGGGAGGAGTCTTGAGTTAGGTACTGGGGTGCGGCGCAGGTAAGGGGATCTTAAGATGTGATTGGCATGACAATTATCATTTTAAATGAATGATGGTGCTAAAACATAAAATGTGTCTGCATGTTTTTTAGAAAATTTAAATTGAATCATTTTAGTAGGGCGAAAAGGGGAGGGTTTTTAATCATAAAAGTAATGGGGCTTTCTGGTTAGGAACATAGCTTGTCGGTCTAAATATCGGGTGTTATTTTCAGATTGATTTGTTGATCTCAAATTGACTACTCATCTGTATTTAATCAAAAGAAGAGAACGACATCTCAAGAAAACTCAAGTTGCTCAGGTAAAACTCAAGTTGCTCAGGTAAAACTCAAGTTGCTCAGGTAAAACTCAAGTTGCTCAGGTAAAACTCAAGTACTAATACTCAAAGAGTCAATCGAAGTCACAGAAATGGCCGATCGATACTGGAAGTCCATGCCATCGGCTCTGAAAAAGCCCACACTTGACGAACTGTACAGACGGCTGAGAGATCTGGATTACACTCAAGTGAACGAGAGAATGGCAGTGATGCTGAACGCCATCCTACAATTGGAGGATGAGGGCGAGTGTCGAGAGTCTGCGACGGAGGCGGTCTTGATGGTAGGCTACACCACTGAAGGGGTGTCCGATCAAGCACAGACCAGATGGCTGTCCTGGAACGTGGATGGAGCGATAAGGGGGTTCGATTTGGCGAGGAACCCTGGTCTAAACAACAACACAGAGTATGGCGCGGGGGAATTCCCACTGCCGGCCAGACCATCAGTCAGGCCCGCGAGCCAGAGTACGAGTAAAGTACCGTCGATGTCACGGGCACAGCAGACGGGGGAGGCTTATCCGGACGTCAGTGCCATGAAAAAAGAACTCGAGAGAACCCAGCGGGAGAAGAATAAGGCTAACCTCGACCGGGATCAAGCGGTGCTCGAGAGGGATCAAGCGCGGAGAGAATTGGACATAATGAAGGCGGAACGGCTGCAGGCAGAAAGGGTGCGGGAGAATGCCGCGAATTGTGAGCAGCTGAAGCAGGCTCTCGAGAGAGACCAAGCAAAACTTGAGAGGATCCAGCAACAACAGCGCGAGCTCGATATGCAAAAAGGGGCTAGGCCCAAAAAGCGGGTAGTGACTGTCTCAAGGCCAGAGTCACGCATGGAGGTGGACGAAGCTCCTAGGTCAAAGGGACGATTCAACCTCGATCGTGCGGCGCAAGAACATATGAATGAGGGGCTGGAGGTATGGATACCACCCGAATCAACGTCCTCCCTGCGTGGAATGGAGACTCAAGTAATACGACCATTGATGGACGTCGCGCTGCCTGGATACACACCGAGTTCGACCCCAGGTAGTAGTGGCGGCTCGTCACGGCTGAAAGAGTTGCAGGAGAGGTTACAGCTGAGGAATCGCGAGAGTCCGGTAAGAGTGGATTTACCCTCGACTTGGGGGGAACAGCCTGTCAGGAGTGTGATGATCTCGAGCTACAAGAAGAATACGGATGGGAGATATCGCAAGCACAATCGTATAGACTGGAATCCGGCGCAGAGAGAGAGAAGAGATTGCTTCCACGATGCGACTTGGGTGGAGTACTTCACGTATCCTCGAGTGCCTGAAGGCTCGGTTCACTTGATTATTGGAGACAGCTTGCTGCGGGTGCTGACCCGGATCCAATCCCATTGGCAAACGGGAATCTTGAGCTTCGCCGGAGCCGCAACGCCGCAGATGTTAGCGACTCTTGAGATGCTAGGGATGGTGAGCGTGTACACAGTCACCCTGATGGTCGGGACGAATGATGTGTCAAGGGGAGAAGCGAGGAAGGTGACAAGGCTGCATGAAAAGATGAGCTGCATTCTCGAGGAGATACGGATCCAAATGGACCCGTCCATTCTCACGGTGTGTACTGTTCCCTACAACATGGGAGCGGATCAACATGCGGTAGAGATGAATACGAAGGTGCGCAGCCTGAACGAAACAATCAGGAAGATTCATCAGAGGAGTGTCCTTCCCCTTAGGCTACTGGACGTGGCTGAGCAAATGGAATTAACCTCTTTCCCTGACAATGCATCTGCGGATGGCATTCACTTTGACAGGCCCAGAGGGGTGGAATGGTTGAACGACGTCTTTCAAAAGCATATATGCGCGCTAGAGACGGATTTGCTGGAAACAGCACAGGTCACGTTCGGGCCACCCCCAAACCCACCCTTCTTCAACCCGAGATCTTTGTCGAGTCGCTTGGGCGAGAGGGCCGATTCTAGAGATAGTGAGAGGAATAGCCGGGCCAAGTTGCCGAGCACCACGCCCATGGAAGCTGATGAAGTGACATCAGCAACTCCCCAGGGGTCGGTAATGTCCTCAGTGGTGGTTGCGGAGAAAAAGAGGTCAGAGAAGCCACTGGAGACCAGCAGACAGAAGTATGAGGAGAAGGTCAAGGAACTGGATCTGGAAGACCTAGAGTGTAGACAGGAGCTAGCGAGGGCTTTGGGTCTTGAGCAGGTCTCACATGAAGACTTGGGGAGGCACAAGTGCGTGGACTGGTTGAAGGCTCATGAAACGCGTTTCTCGAGAGCGAAGTTGACAGAGACAGCAGACCTGAGTGGAATTCCCACTAGGTCGATGATGGGACCAATTAATTACAGACCTCTCAAGTCCTTGGGGAGCCCGGGACTGGTGGTGGAGCCTCCCAAGCACCGGACCAGCATTGCCAGAATTAGAGTGGCCACTCCAGCACAGTTGAGAGTGGTCGACAAACTGATGAACCCAAGAGAGATGGAGTTACCAGACGCCGAATACGAAGGCGCAAAATTGGCCAATGACCCCCGATATGGGAAACCCTGTGGGCAGGCGCAACTGGCCAAAACCTTAGCGGTCTACGACAGAGCAGACCCAGCTGCAGCAAGGGTGGTGATCGTGGCAGGATCAGATTTCGAAGGTACGTCTCCCAAGTTGTTTTGGCCAGAAACCCTGATATACACCTTGCCGGGTGCGGAACTGAACCAGATGTTGACCCTGGTAGTGGCAATAAAGTCAGAAATGCCCTGCGAACCTGAGTTACTGCTGTTTGCGGGGATGAACGATCATCTGCACGCAACGGGATTTCTTGAGCAGCTCAAGGGTGGTGAACCTACGCCAAAGAGGATCTGGGAGGCCATCCAGACCTTATTCGCGGCGATTAATGAAGTACAGGAGAATGTTGCCTCAAGATTCGGCGCCAAGACAAAAGTGGCGTTCACAACATCCCCCGGGTACTCGAGCATGCCGCTGGCTCTGCAATTCGTGTACGCGATCTTGATCTTGATCGCAGAGGGGAATGGGTGGCGTGTCCTGATGGCAGCTCCCAACCGAGAATTGGAACCGACGAACTTGAGGCTGTGCAAGTCAGAACTCGCGGCAGCGTGGGCGGACGTCTCCCATGCATTGAGAGGCTTTCACGAGTTGGCTGATATCCTCATCGTATTGGACGAGGTCCTCCTACTGGAAATATCTAACTTTGCCAGGCAACTTAAGCTCAGCCCGATCCTTAGGGATGATCACCCAGTGATAATTCACCTGACGGCTAGTCTGTGGTTTCGGGACATGGAGTTGACCATTACGAGCTCGACCAGCAGATCTAGAGGGCCAAACAACGAAAGGCAGAACGTGGCCACATCGGAAAAACAACTGGAGTCGATGGGGAATCGGTTGGCGCAAGAGGGAGGCAGATGGCCCTTCTTAAGCCCAAGGTTGGAAAATGCCACGAGGAAAACAAGAGAGGATGCGCCGCCTCTGGTGAAGCAGATCTGGGAGTTTCTCGAGGAGCAACTGGGAAAAGCTGAGGAAAAGGGGATGACGGTTGGCAGGTTCGTCACGGCAGCCAATGAGGTCACGATTGGAGGATTTTGGAGAGAGCACGCGTGGGGTGAGCTGAAGACGAGGAGGGATCATGAGATTCTCGAGTTCTTGAGTCCTTGTTGGGGAAGAGAGTTCCTGACTGAGGTGTACAGTGCGAAGGAGACGATCTTTGATGTGTTTATACAGGAGATGTTGAATATGCCGATCAGCCTGTTGCTGGCGCTGTACCTGGTCTACCCAAGATACTTGTTTAATATGGGCCCCGCATACATGTTCAGTCGTGGTGTGGACACCCTCAGAATAGATGGATACTTGACGTTAGTACTCCTGACCCACGGTGAACTGGCGTCATTTCACCGATTGATGAGGTATGGGGAGCCCCTGGCGATGGGAAGAACACACTCGAGTATTGAGACCTACTCGTACAAGTGTGCAGCCGGGCTAAGGACGCTGCTCGTGCAGTATCTACTGATGCAGAACAGGCACCTGACTGGCGAAGAAAAGAGCCCGAAGACCAGAGAGGAGTGGAGGAAAGTGAATGGAGGCATGCCCCTATTAACGGATCTATGCCTAGCCATGAGATCGGATCCCATGGGGATTATCCGGGGGCTGGGGGAGGTCGTGACTTGTATATATGGACCGGCTGTCACGTTCGCATTTCCAGATCCCTTGGTGACAGCTTATCGATACTCCGTGACCCACGTGAGCCTCATAAGCGTACTGGATGGAACGACACTGAACTGGTGCCAGCAAGAGGTGCTAAGGGCACAAATGAGCAACACGGTGCTCTTCGGAAAGGTAAAGGATCCAGAGTTGATCGTGTACAGTTTCCGAGGACAAATGCAATGCCGGATGGGAGGCAAGCGCGAGGGCCCCATCGAAACTTACCCCAAGTTTTGGAACTTGAATCCCTTGGCAGCCAATGGACAAGAAATCTTGAGAATCCCTGCATGGACAAAAAGTTTCGAGTTGGTGAAAAAGGAGCTGGAAGCGATATTGGAGAGAGAAGCCCTACCGACGAGCATTCCCGAGTTCCCCATAGTGAGGAGAATGACCCTAGGGATGAACAGTTCCCTGGTTGTCCCATCCTCCTACGCGAGAACCACGACTGAAGAACGGCAGAAGGAGTTTACTGACGGCTGGGATCCGCTCTTCATCGGCTATACTGCAGCAATTTATTTCCATACTAGCGATGTGAAGATAAACTCATGGACGACTCAAGCCAAGAAGATCAGAGGGTCGATGCCCCCTAAATTCGACGTGCAAGATACCTTGAGAGTACTTAAGCGGGCAGGCCTAGAGAACCAGCGGCCGGTATGGGACGACGGCAGGATGATAGTGGAAGAAGGGCATGTAGCACTGAAAGCAGACGCGATGCTATTTGCCACAAGGAAGTACCGGGCACCTTACGGACTTGAGCTGATGGAGCGTAATAGAGAAGGAAAGAAGTTAGATGCAGCAGGTCCATTGTACGTGGCACTGACAAAAAGTGAGGCGACGAGTTCAGCGACACCATCACCCCTTCCAGTAGACATCCCTGGGGATAAAAAGAGTGGCACCGTGGCAGATCGATTCAAGAGGATCTTTGAGAGAAGGGAAGCAGAGTCAGGAGACGAAAGCATGGATGAAACCCTCAGTGAGGCAGGAGAGGATATGGAAGTGGGAAACACACCGGAGCAAAAGCCAACGGAAGTGGAATTCACAGCGCAGGAATTGTTGAAAGACCTGAGTGAAGAAAACTGGGCAGATACTCCCACGCCACCTTTGACCTCGTCCCCTCGCAAGTACCCGGAAATGTCGTTGACAAGCGAGAATCCCAACATGGGAATGATCTTCTTGAGTACGGAGAGGAGGGAGAAGAATACCTTCGAGGGAAACAGAGACGCCTTCCTGGGCACTCTGGATGGAGATGCTTGGCAAAAGTTCTTGAGCGAATTCAATCGAGAAGTGGATGAAGACACCACGTTGGATAATTTCAAAGAAGAACTGTGGGACACGGTGGTGAAGTTTGGTGAGCCTGTCCTGGTGGGGACGGGTTTAGAAGAGAAAGCTAGAGTGGAACTACTGAACAAAATGGTCGAGTTGAGAAAGTCAAGAAAGACCAGAGAAGACAAATGTAAAGACAGCTCTACTCCGAAACAGAAAACTGACAATAAAATAATTAAGTGTACAAGGGGGGATAAGGTAGGAACTAGTAATATGATTAAAAGTACTAATATCCTTAAGGCTCGAGCAGGGGGGAGGCAAGAGTTGGCTGGAGAAAAGGAAGTTGAATCAGTGATGATACCAATGACGCCCCCAAGCAAAGACGTGAAGTCTCGCAAGAGGAAGAGAGACGTGGAGGGAATGGGCAGTCCTTCAGCTGACGCGGTCTCGGAAAAAGACTTGAGAGAGACGGCTCCCATGGTTCTGGCGCGATGGAAAACGGCAGCCTACAAGAGTAGCTACGAACCGAGGAAACTGCTCGACATAGAAAAAGAAATGGAGAATCCCACTAGTTCAGTGACGGAGGAGGATTTCAAACCTCAAAGAATAAAAATGAAGCGAGGTTCGACGAGCGGGCAGACCTGGGAAGTAGATGTTGGCAAAGAGTGGGTCTCAAGTGAACATCACGCTGTCGGGAAGCAAGTGACCAGTGATCCACTTGAGAAAAGTAAAACCAGAAACACCTCCCGACCATGGTGGATAGCTCTCGAGACATTGAAGGAGATGGAAGGCTGTTTGAAGAAGTTGAACAGTGGAGTGGCTCGCAAACGATACAGCTGGGCCACCCAGCAGAAGGCTGAGGTCAACAAGATAGAGTTGGCAAACCAGCTGAAGAGATCCTGGCAGAACTTATTGAAGGATCATTTTGAAGAGGCGATGAGGACATCCTCATCGGCACCACCACTGATGGCGAATCCCTTTATCAGGACTGCAGGACAACTGATGTTCGCGTGGAGCCTGTTGGGGATAGAGCTGGAAACGCTGACTTCATACGACAAGTTGAAGCTGGGAGGAAAAAATCTAGAGATATACCGAATGTTGATGCAGCACGTTGCCAAGGACAACTCAGGCTTGAGTCTGGCAAGGAGGAAGGATGCAACCTGTTTCTTGAGGTGGACGATGTCGATGATGACTGACAGTACCATCCTAGCATGTCATCAGAAAGCAGTCGCAAGCAAGACGTTGGAAAGGAGAGTCTCCACAGTCATCTTGAATGTGTATCAGAGCACTGGGATAGAGAGGGAGGATGGTTCTAGGCAATCTCTGGAGAACCATAGGAAGTTGGATGAGATACGAAGGTTCTACAACAAGAAGTTCGAAGAGGAGCACGACGTTCACCGCAACCTGGCTTCGTCAGGGGAGTACTTGAAACTCAACAGAAAGGGAGAGTACCAATATGTTTCTGGAGTAATGGGAATGGCGTACAACCCCTTCTTGGACCTGGAAGCTGGAGGAGCCAACAGAAATTATGAAGTGGCGGAGCTGTTGAAGTTCTGGACAGAGAAGATAGTGGAGATAGACGTTGTGGAGAGAGAGAGACCTAGCCTGGGTCTGGTTCTTGAGGGGATGCCGGGAGTGATAAGTGTGCCACGCTCAAGTAAAAGAGTGGAGCTAAAAATGGGTGATGGGAGTGGCGTGTTGATCACGAACCTGGGAGTGGTATGGAAATTACTCAGACCTTCCTGGTGTCCACATCCCCATGCAAGTATGATTGAGGAGGTCACTGAGCGAGTGAGATTGGCACCGACAGAGGATGAGGACTTGGCGATCTTGAGCATAGTACACAAACTGATCTTGCCTCAGGTGAAAGAATCAAGTGAGGTGACAAGTGGAACAGAGCCGGTGAGGAGGATGGAGCCGGGCAGTTGTCTTGATTCGACATGCAGTAACGGCGAACATATTTGTGATGGACGATTATGCGTCAGGATACAATCTTTCCAGAAAGAGGACCTCACTACCTGGTTTGAAGATATCACTGAAAGGGAGAAGAGTGAGGTACAGATAGTGGCTGAATGTTACGCGAGGACCACCGTGAACCTAGCGACAGCCTTGGGATTCTTCTCAAGAATGTGCAGTCTCCAGTCACTGGAGAGGCTAGAGTCAGAACATCACCTGGTGACCGCGTTAAGCGTGGAATCATGGCCCGGAGTGCTACAAGTGAACCAGAAGCACATCAAGAGTTGGAAGATCGGACTCGAGGCAGAGATGGGATTTCCCATGAGCGAAGCCTATGGATTGCCTCTAAATGCAAAATCCTTAGTGGGATCAGTGTTGGCTAACCTATGTGGGAGCCACTATCCACTACACATGGCGATGGTGGAGGTGTCCAGCCAGAGGGTGATGATAGACAAAGCCTTCTCAGTGCCCAAGTGCGTGAGACTAGCTCGGATGTCACACCACTCACACAAGCTATTGAGGAAGATCCGAGGAGCAGTACCAAAGGAGCAAAGAGATGACATGAGTGAAATCTGGGGTGAAGAACTTCTAGGCTTGGAGAGCGAAAATGCAAGTGATCATGGGAAGCAGAACGTGGTGGGGAAACCCGCAGTAGGTGCTTCAAGCTCGGAAGAAGTCGACGTGGTGCATGAGAAAATGATGGAACTTGAGCCTCTCCTAGAAGCTTCGGGAGAACGCAACCTTAGAAGCATCGACCTCACGCATGGGGATTGTCCATGCCACTGTCTGGCGCAGACAGTGTGGTACCCGGACCGCGCCAATCTCTGTCTGATCTGGGACGTAGAAGAAATTAAGTCGCTAGGACTACCGGAGTATCGACAGAAGGTGACCATCTTAGTGGTAAGCACGATGCTGGCTCTGAGATGGATTGAGGAGAATATAGCGAAGTACAGAGAATCGAGAGCGCCAACAGCTGAATCGATTTATGCGATAGATTACAGCAGGAGACTGGAGTTGTTCGAGACTGCATGCAAGGTATTCGCCATACCAGTGCAAGTCAGACACATATGGAGCCGCCTGAGATTCTTTCCTTGGTTTCGTGCGACGTTAACATCCTGGTTGTATGCAGTGACAAAGAACCACATGAGGAAACATCAGAAGGAATATCGACAATTCCAAGCTGAAATAGGGCCAGATGCCTTTAAGAGACCTCTGCTAACCCATCGAAACGCAATCACGGCGGGGTGGAAAAGAGTAGGCAGAATATCCAGAGACAATTCTAGAGCGAGGGAAACGATACTGGAGGAGGACCTGGCGAGGAATGTGAGCTTGAGTCTTCATAACTCCTTCTGCTTGAACCGGGAGTCGAAGGTGAAAGGCCTACCAAGTCAATTGAAAAGGTTGCAAGAGCAGAGAGAGTGGATGCGAGCCTATGAACAGCTGAAGGCCTGGGAGGAAATTGTGATTAGCTCCGATGACGAAGAGGCACTATTGGAACAAATTACAGTGCCAAGAACACCGGTATCAGGTACCTCGAAGGCGAAGAACATGAGGTGAGCCAGTGGCTCGAAAGGAAATTCTAGAGTCTTGAGTCTTGAGAGGGAGGGGGCTTGAGCGTGAACTTGGATAAAATCTGGGTTCACGGAAAAGAAATTTTAGACGAATAAGATATTGTTATTAATATGATAGATCTAGTATATAAATCAAATTGATGCATGACAATTCTCTGACTGAAATAGGACAAAAGAAATTTTAAAAATTACCAGCTTAAAAAGCGGGGATTCATGGGTGCAGGTGTATGCAGATTTTGATTGCTGTTTAGCGGTAGTGTGAAAATTTTATATGGTCGTGAATTTTGCAAGGTAGATAAACTTAAGTCCGATGCAAACTTCTGTAAATGACCACTGGCACTGTATCTTGAGCAACACTCGGTTCTCTGGGACTTATTGGCAGATGACAACACACGATGAGGACATCGATCTCGAGTCCGGGGAGTATGTGCCAGTCGGTCATGTCTAGGGGTTTGACCTTGAGAAATACGCAATTTTGGAGTGAAATTTTAATTTTGCAAAATTCGAATTGAGCATGTCATGCTCAATTTTCTCGAACCAACTGAAAATGAAAAAGTCAAAAATCAGAACACCCGAATTAACAATTGCGGGAAACTACTCAAGAAAAAGGCAGGAAATTGCTATTCGCAATTTCTCGATACGAAATATCAAGAGAGTAGAGCTGTCTTGTCCTGAAAACAGGAGAATTGAATACGGACTTGAGACAGAACAATTATTCGAATGGAAAGGAGTGGACTCTGAATGGAAGAGTGGACAACTCGAGTGTCCAAAGGGTTCATTCAGAGACTTTGATTCTAGAGACAAAACTTACTTCTGTTATTGAAACTAATTGGCCTTAAAACTTATTTAGTTATATTAGTTAATTCTCAAGCTGCTCATCTTTAACTTACTCCTCATACTCGAGTGCGTCGATATGTAAGTTCCAATTTAAATTTCTCGAGTGCATTTTATGATAATTATGTTGAGATAAGGCGAGTTTTAGGTTGATCCATCTGAAATGGATCAAAGTTCCACTGTCCAATAAAAAGTAACTAAGCGGATGGTTCCGACCCCGTTTTTAACGGCGTTCATGTATTTTGGGTATCCCGAGACCTAAGTATGGGGACGTTTTTATTTCTAGAGTGGGGGGGTATTTTGGTAGTGGCCTTTAAGCTGTAATGGGTTCCAGTCTCATGTCGCAAGCGAACCGAATTGGCTCCGACCGTTCTTGAGGCGGAAAAACACAAGAGATAGTGTCCCTGACTCTTGAGCCAATGGTTATAGGGCCTATTTTTCTTAAGCCTCATATGTGACTAAAGTAGGCGACTGTTACATTGTTTTTCAGTGAAACAGACCGTAAACAGACCAGTTTTTAGGGTCAAAATAGAAACATCTTGATACCCGCACAAATCGCAAATTTTGAGATATCGATACATTTTGAAACGGGAAAAAGCGCTAAATTAATGATTTACATCTTGGCTCGGATCGAAATTTTGTGATTTTTGAAAAAATTAAACGCCACAAAATGAAGAAATTTTTCCAAGTTTTTGGGCTAGGGCGATAAAAATTGTTGTTTGGAGAACATACACTAGTGAGTCGACAGTTTTCAAAACCCGTTTGCGAGCAACCTTCCTGGCCCCAGTGAAATCGAACTTAACGTGTTTGATTTAGTGGATTCGTCAACCCGGAGGGCTCCAAGTGTTTTGGTAAATTTTTCTGCTGGCACGTTTTAGACCTGGTTTTTTGCAATAAAACTAGAAAAGTATAGGCTTGTTGAGCTGGGATCATTATTTTTTAAAACAATAGGAAAAGAATTGCGAAAAAGTTTAGGTAGAACCGATAAGTTTCAAAATTTTTTGAGTTCTCTTAAGACACGTTTTGCTTCCTAATTTACGAACAACTGGACTGATCCAGTTCATCTTGGTACCGTTGGTGAACATAAGTTACCTGTGTTTCAAAGCTAACATAATCTAACTTAGCTTCAATCCGGAGGGGTCTAGGGCCAGAAGAAACCTTTCCTAGATAGTTTATTTTGCATAATATGTTCTTAATCCGTATCCAGAAGGGTCTCGGGTATTGTTTTCACCGACTCAGAAGTGCCAATTTTTGCCAATCCGGAAGGGTCATATATTGCCAAATCGGAGGGGTCCCAAATCAGCGGGGTCTTATTTTTGTCAATAAGGAGAGGTCCCAGAAAAAAAATTTTGTAAACAAATGCAATCGTAGGGATCCTAACACGTACGTAGACGAAAATAAGATTTATAGTGAATAGTACTAAGATATTAAGAAATAAGCAGACCAAAAAAGACGGGAAATCAGTGACTGCAGTGGTAACTTGCCTTTAAATAAAATTTGAATCAGAGATCATAGTTAAACAAAAGCGTTAAACGGAGTTTCGCGACTGTTGGTCTAACCGAAAACAGAATTCGACTCTAATTTATTTGGATTAATGTCCAATTTGTTTTTTGGAATATTGGTTGTCTTGAGAGTTTTACTAGGCCTAGTTCGTGCAATCCGAAGGCAGAAAAGTAACTTAGAGCTTGGTGGGTGCAATAGTTGCCCATTTGAAAAACTACTGCCTTCAAGTTTTGTCTGTTTAGTGCGGCACAAAACAGTGAATGCTGTTTCTTAAGAAACCAGTTCGTCTATTAAATTGCGACAGACCAAAGGCAATACACAAATATTTTTTTTGAATTTTTTTCTCTCTTTTTGTTTTTAAATCCTCAATGAATGCTCTAGATTGGGTAGCGACTTCACTATCTTTTAATTATATTGTTACCATCAGTCTGTGCTAGCTTTATATCCAATAACTAAAAATCAATTGCTGTGCATTAATTGTATACACGCTGTGCTGTGATAACCTCAAAAGGTTCGTGGTCACTTGTTAATTGAAACTTTTGGACATTATCGTGTTTTGTTATTATTGTCAGTTATCAAACAATAGAAACCTCATTTAGCGAATCGAATGTGTGAGCAGTGAGAAGCAATAAATTAAGATGAGTCTAGACAAGTCGAGAATACCTAAGCTAATTGATAGCTCTATGAAATTTATATCAAAGAAACAAAGAAAATCAACGAATGACCATTTTGTGGAAAGAATCGAATGAACTCGGAATCAGAAAGGGAACAAAGTTTCAGGCGGTTTCATTTGACAAGGTTTCATTTGACTCCTTGTTCAAATGGAACAAGGAGTCAAAAGGCCTCGAAAGAAAAAGGGGCAATGCTGGAAGTAGTGATCCACCCGAACATAGCTCTGGACGAGAACCAGGTGGAACGCAGAACGGCAGAAAATGAGAATAGAAGATTGACGAGTGAATCTACTCCCGTAGAACAAGGCCACGACTTTGCCACTTCCAACGGGAGTCTTGATCGAGAGGAGATGTCGGAACTGTCCAACATTTCGATTGAAAAGACAGCAACAGCAGGATCACCTACTGACAATACCATGATGCATGGGGTGACAGGGAAAGCGGTAATGTCCTCTTCCTTTTCGGAACGAGTCAAGAACATTTTGGGAAATTTCTTTCCATCTACTATGGGGACGGGAACAGGTGATGAATTAGACACCCATAGGAGGAGGACAATGAAGAAATTGATGATTTTAGTTCTCAAGTAAGCCTGAACTGTTCAGCCCATGAAAACGAGGCATTCACAAACATGGAGACTGGCAATTCGGATTTGCTAGGTGCGTTCAGAACCATAAACAAGACTATTGATGTAATACAACGGTCAAGAGAGTTCATGACCCTGACCAATTCGGAAGTGCAATCCGGAATAGATTGGAATACAGGGTCAGGAGTCACACCAGCGGATTCAGAGGCGGATTATGAAGAGAAATCGAGACAGAGAATTAAAACTCGAGTTTCGACCAGCACTTAACTGACTGGAACAAACAGGGTGACGCCAATACTAGTGACTCTATTGGTGGACAACGGAGTATCAATGGAAGAAGCCTTGACCAGGATCGTGGATAGCATGGGTGAGCAGAGTGAACATATGTCAATAAAAATGAGTGAACTAGAGAGATCAGTTCATGTTGAGAGAAGGTCTACGGGAAAAAATTAACCGAAACAGACAGGAAATCAAAAGAAGCAAAAAACGCTTAAAAGATAGGACGAATAAAAACTTGGCCATGAACTTGTCGCGAATGGCGAGCGAGGCTGAGGAAAGAGAGAGAGACGATTGAGAGGTGATCTGGAAAAACTGCGCAGTCAACAAGAGCAGACTCTTGGGATTCTTGACACCAGAATAGAAGCAATGATGGAAAGACGCACTCAGGCTAGCACGGACATGCTGGGAAAACAGGAGCGGATCGAGGAATAGAGGAGCCCACTCGGGAGAGGCTATCAGGGAGCCGAGAGTGAACTTCAATGAACATCCTAACAGAGGAAGGATCTATGGATCCACGAGAGGAAGGGGCAAGTCAAACAACATTGCCACCGGGAAAAATAGACAGATGGGTCCAACGAATACAAGAGGAATTTCTACTGGCAGCAGACAGACCTCGAGCGAACGACCTATGCGAGACGCGAAAGCGACTGCGAAAGGTGATTCCACAAGCTGGAACCACTCGAATCTAGGAAGATCTCAACCCAGCGATTCGGAGAGAAGGGAAACGGATAATAACGATCAAGCTGGACATTCACACTATGCAGCGGCAATGGCCACAGCTTTTGAACCTCTGAACAATTCACTGTAAACTTTCGTCACAAGGTTATCTAGGACCTGTGAACGCAGCGAAAAGTCCAGAAGGGTATTTAAGAAAACAAGATGCTATAACGACGAATCTGACGGCTGTATAGATACCTGAATACAAATCATGAAGCTGCACTTTGAGGAAGAAGACTTGACAGAAAGATAAGAATGCAGTGCGCTCACCAACAAGAAAGTTTTCGTTGAATCGTTTTGGCTCAGGTGTGCAAAGACACCAAGCAATGATTCGCTTCGAGAAACGAAGGCAACGTGAAGCCGAAACCACAGACAAGTTACTAGATGACTTAGAAATGCTTAAAAAGAGTAATCAACCGGAAGAGTCAAAGAGCAGGTTGATCGCGACTGAAATCCAAGTAGTATCTGTTGCTGAAGCCTCCTATGAGATCAGGTTATTACAAAAACAATTGTGGCTTTTTCAATAATGGACCTGCTAACCAGGGCAACAACTGGTGCAAACCTAGGGACGACATAGACAAGAGACCTCCTTGTGCAAACTGCAGTTTGACAGACCTCCATGTATCAACATGCCCAACCTACAAACAGGACATGAAGGCAATCGGTTTTAGTCTCGAGAATGAAGATGCGTCAGAAAACGATCATGAAGATTTTATGAGAGGAGTAGTTGCAAAACTCGGTCCCAGGTGTTTCTTTTGCAACTTGGAGGGTCAGTTTAAATCCGATTGTGCACAACTTGGAGATGGTGTTGCAGACATCAAGCACCCAAGGCATGAAGAAGCTCTATCAGGTGTCAAAGCCAGTAAGACACGCCTGATGAGTGAGGCGGATTCCCGGAGGAAAGAGGAACCGAACAGCTGGCTATGAAGAAAATGCAAGCCGTGCTAGAAGAAACGAGTGAACCAGAACCTGGAACCGCAGCAAATGACTACAAGAGTGACTATAAAGCAGCGGCAAGAGATGCCCTAAATAGAATACAACAGGATTTGGCGACAAGGAAACTAGAACAAAAAGTAAGGCCCGAACTCGAAAACGAGAGAGCTCAAGAGCAGCTGAACGCCTTTGAAGCATCTGAGTTGGAAGAAACGAAGGCACTGAGTAGTTTGAGCATTAAACTGAATGAGATCTCCTGACAAACATTCGGGATGGTGCCACATGGAAGCATGATTCAGTCAAAAGTCTTACTGGCGGGATATCAGGTAATCAGGAACCTAAATGAACCTTCGGAGTTCACGTTGATGCATTTGGATATAAATGCGGATTAGCTGAAACAAACAGAGCCACGTACTGAATCGAGAGCTATGCGGCTGTTGTTAACAACGGGTGGTGCTCGAATAACGAAACGTCACGTGGAAGTAAGTGGACCATATTAAGTGATGTTAAACGTGGACAGGATTAGTATTTATACCAAGATCTACGTCACAACAGACAGAGACCAAATAAGACAGATATATTTGGGACAGGAGGAACTCAAGGTCCGTAGAATTGGTCATGACGCCATGATGGAACAAGATGCGGTACACATTGGAAACGAAGCAGATGTGACTGCACATCTGCTAGACACCGATGGAAAAAAGATCGGAGTAACAGGAGCAGTGGTCAGTGTGTTGCCGATAAAGACATGCGAAAGAATGGACTTCACCAGGGAGGACCTGATACCAACGAATTTAGGATTGGCAGCCACTATCCGCGGAGCTATCTACGTGGCCGGGAGAGCTCCAGTTGCAGCCCACCACATCGGAAGACGGAACCTCTGGATGAGTTTCATTGTAGTGGAGAACCTGGACACTTCGGATCAGATCATTTTGGGACGCGACTTCGTCAGGATTTTCGACGTGATGATCGACCTTAAAAATGGACTGATGAGGATTAGGAACCCAGACAGTAAGTATGTCAAGCAACCAGTCAACAGAAAAATAACTGATGAGAATAAAGTACCATTTTTTTTTGACTGAAAAGTAAAATTACAGCCCGGGCAGGGAGTACAAGCGATTTTTAGGATAAACAGTTTGAATCATTCAGTGATACTAAACCGGTCTGCTTGGTACCCAACCCAAAAAATCAAAATTCAGTGGTTTTATGCCGGAGCTTTTCCGTCACACGAAACGGGCTGTGTGTGAGAGTGTTTTGTTGACACTGGACACAACAGTTTCAATCCAGCGTGCTATCTTTTGCCAATGAAGACGGACTTTGAAGAAACACCAAACCTGAAGAAGCATCAAGTAAAAGACTGTTTAACTCATGCAGATAAAGGTTTGGTCTTAAAGAATATTGATGAATTGAAATCCTTAAATAGAATTTTTCAATGAGATCCGAAACGGATAACGAGTTGTCGAGTTACTCGAATTTTCCGGAATGCCCTTTGCCATTTAAATTAGAGTCAGACAAACCAGTTTTGCCAGAGATAGAGCACTTAAGAGTTATGATAGGTGATGGAGAATTTGAGTCGCTAAAGGCAGTTTTAAATCGGAACGCGGACATTTTTTCAAAACATAAGGCGGATATTGGTTGTTGTAATTTCTTCGAGCACAAAATCGAGCTAGAGGAGCATGCAAGGCGCATGATATCTCATAAATCGGAAGCGTGCAGAGCGGAAATAGAAAAGTTGCTCGAGTACGATATGATAGAACCCTCAAAATCACCTTGGGCTTGTGGAGTTGTCATGGCTAAAAAGGAAGGAGACAGCTTAGGTTCTGTTGCGACCATAAAGCACGTCTACCCAATACCACGCACAGACGAGAGCCTCTCGAAACTTGGCGAAGCCAAATTTTTTTTACTACACTGGATCTGGGTTCAGCCTTCTGGCAGAGTCCTTTGCGAAAGAAGGACAGAGAAAAGGCTGGATTTGCATGTGAATTGGCTTGTACCAGATGGCTCAGGCTTTGACCAGAGTAACGAAGAAGTACGTGGATGAAATGGTCATAGCGACACCCACCTTGGCAGTTTACATCGACATACTCGATGATGTCTTCGACTGCATGAAGAGAGACTGCTTGAGATGCAAATCGTTGAAATGCGAGATCCTTAGGGACTCGATCAAGTACCTAGGAAAAGTGGTAGACAGGCATGGACTGAGGCCGGATCCGGATGCGATGGAGGCCGTGTTAACTTGTAAGACCCTAGAAGGGACACACAGCTCATGAGCTTCCTGGGTTTTTCCGATTTTTACCGCGAATTCATAGAAAGATACACAGACAAGGTGTCCCAAATGCAGCAAATAATGCACAACGAAGGGAAGAAATTCGAATGGAATGAAAGAACTCAGGAAGCTTTCGAGAAAATAAAGCGGGAACTGCGCGAAGCGCCAGTGCTAGGCATGCCCACGGAGAATGGCATCCCCACGGAGAAAGGCATGTACGTTCTCGACACTGATGCTTCAGTGATAGCCATTTCAGGAATATTGCATCAGGAGCAAAAATGAAAGGGTAGAAAAATTCTCCGTCCCATTGCATATAGCAAAGAAGTGTTGAGCGACACTGAAACGAAATATGGTCTACCAAAAGCACAAAGGTTTGCGGTAGTCACGATCGTGGAGAAGTATGTTCATACTTGGGGAGCGCTCCCTTTATGTTGCGTATGGATAACAGAGCCCTATCCTGGTTGAAGACGTAGTCGATGGACCAGAGTTATATTGGTCGTTGGATAGTCAGGTTGGATGGCTACCACATGATAATCGAGCACAAGATGCTTGACAAACACCAAAATTCTGACAGCCTCCGTAATAAAACTGATTTTTTTGGAAGACTGGAGCAGAGACAGGCCAATCAGGCGGAATTCAAGGAAGGATTCTCGTTTCTGGACAAAGAGACTTATGAAGCACTTCCCTTGACAAGATTCTTGGACAAGTCAGGACATCCAATTCTGGGACACCCTGAATTACCAGAGGAGAAGGCAGTATAATTAAAGATCTTATCCAGAGGAGATCCGGTGCCCTTGGATCTGTTGCTACGTTCTAACCTGGTCCAACAGGACTCTCTCGTTTGAACATACACAGCCTCACCTTGCTAGATAAAACGGTGCAAGTCACAACAGAAGTGATGCGGATGCTGGGTGGATTGTTGGAAAGAGAAGTAACAAGAAATGACCCCGAATGGGCAGCAGCCATGGCATCGCTGACAGTCAGTGAGAGAGCACGGATAAAACCGTCAAGACGCCGACACGAGGAAAATGAAAGGGATTGTAGGACGGTAGTTCAGCTTAGTATCCTCGGTTCCTGGAAGCGTTCTGATGAAGACATCATACAAAGAAAAAGGACAGGAGATCGGAACTCAAAGGAAGATTGTCACCTTTGAGGAGCCCGATCAAGAATGGAGAGAATTTGAATTGAAAAACCCGGATCAACGGAATTTGTCCGGGAAGTCGGATGTCGAAGAAAGCGGTCATGTGAATGAACAAGAACGGGCGGAAAAAATTTTGTCCGGGCAATTTAGATAGATGAGTAGATTGTGCACATCAGAATGTGCCGTGGAAACGTGTTCCACGACAGACTCATCTGTTGATAACACCTGGAGAAAATCAGAGACTGACACTTACTCAGACAGGAACTCGAGCACAAGATCAACCTTATCAGAGCTAGCGATCTACACATTGGTAGTGGAGACTCGATTAAGAGATTTGGACAAGGAAGAGTACCAAGATACTGATAATGATCGCTACCTGGTCCCGAGTGAAAAAACCTTTGACAACACAGCAGATGACCTGGAAATGATAGCGGTATCGAAACTTTCGATGAGCCCGTTACCACAGAAGGAAGCAGTCAGGACTAACATTCAGCTGTTTAAACAAGAGACAGAGCCTATGGCAAAGATTTGGTGCGTTAAGAGTCATGAAAACATATTTGAAGTCGAGATACAGACTCTCGGACCTAATAAGAGCGCAGAGAAACGGCCGCACAACAAGTTACTTGAAAAGGTGGGTAGAAATTGGGGCACCAGACAAAAGGGATCTGGAAGAGGATGGTTGCCGAATCTTGAGACAAAAATATACACAGAAAGAATGAAGATATCGAAAAAAATGTTTAAAATCGTTATATCTAAACAAGGATCGAATCATTGCTTGCAAAATGAGAGAGGAGGACAAGGTCTTGTACAGATACAAAGTGATATTAATGCCGCAACTCTGTCAAAGGGAATTTTTATTCAGGTCACATGAACAGATGGGCCACCAGGCAATCGATAAAGTATACCAGAGGATCTTGAAACGCTTTGAATGGCCTGAAATGAAAAAACTATGCGAGAAGTTGGTGACAGCATGTCTATCATGTCAATAGGTGAAAGATCCCAGGAAACTACGTTTTCCAATACAGTCGATAGAGTCATCCGAGTTCAATGAGGTGGTACAGATTGATCACCAGAAAATATGCATGCCAGACAGTGGCTACAATCAGGTTCTGGTAATGATCGATCACTTCACAAAGTATGCAGAGGCCGTGCTCTGCATAACTGCCTCAGTCGAAGGGACATGCGATCATATGATCAATAAGTGGATAGCAAGACATGGTTTGATTCCAATCGGACAATGGAACAGCTTTTGTAGGAGAACTTACCAAGGAGCTCACGAGACAATCCCAAGTAGCTCAGGCTCATTCAAAGGCGAATCATCCCCAAAAGAAGGGCTTGCTGGAAAGACAAAATCGGACTCTGGTGTCGATGATGAGGGTGTATTGTTCCAGATACATGAATGATTGGGATATTTATCTTTCACAATAGATGGGAGCCTATAACACTACTCAACATTCCACCACAGAAATTATTCCGCACATGATGTTGACTGGACATGAAAAGTCTTTGCCATTGACTTTCTTTTATCCAGAGTATGAAGGAAAGAAAACATCGCCACAAGTCTATGTAAGGGACGTGATTAGACTTCAGCAAGAAATGATCGATTTTTGTAGACGCAATACGCATCAAGCCCAGGCGAGGCAGAGAAAAAAGGTTTGACAAGAAGGCAGCTGGTGCAAACGCTTACTCAGTAGAAGATTACGTGTGGGCTTTTCAAAATAAAATACCACCGAAAGGAACGAAAAAAGTCCTGAAGAAGTGGAGTGGATTGTACATGATAGCTGATGTGCATCAGGAGGGACGTTTTTACAGGTTAAGTACCGGCCGAGCTTTGCACTTTGAGAACATTAAGCCACACAACCCATCCACAGAGGACTGGTGCAAACCTGGAGACATGGAGGATGGCGATTATCTGATGATGGACACTGCTTGCGAGGTCAATGAGATAGGTACCAGGTAAAATAACGATGGGAATGAGGCTCTCGAAGAAGGGACCTGGAGCCCAATGAAGTAATTGAGGCGGATGAGGAAACCTTACCCTGAGCTTATTATCCTGTATGCAATCGACCGGTACGCCGATGAATATTTTTTCCGAGGAGTGGTGGTAAGACATACCTACACTGAAAAGTTATTAATAACAATTTTAAAAATAGCGAGAGGCACAGGTGACCTAGAGGCAGAAACAGATGAAGGCCCTAAGAAACCAGACATAGAGAGAGAAGTAGAGTCATATTTTAACTTGCCAAATGAATACTCAAGCAGCATAATACAAAAAGATGGCGATTTTAAACTTACAAATAAGACATGTGCGATAGCGATCACCGCGGACTTGAGTCTTAGAACAGCGTTAGCAGCAGACTTTAAGAGAGAATACAAAAAAATATAGAACTTTTATGGAATAAAAGACCAGGAATAGGAGCTGTAGCAGCTTTGCCTCCGGCGGTTTCGCAAATACCAGGATAGTATTATGCTTTTTGGTGACGAGGGCGACGGAAAAGCAGTATGTGGACCCTGAAGAATTGGAATTGGTTTTATCCCTGACGTGGCGGAGAGACTTCTTAGCGGAGATGGAGGTGAAAGAACTATCGCTTCCGGTGTATGACCCAAACCGAGGACGACTGCATCCGCGGGAGCTGTATGCGCTGATACATATGATTTGTTCTGATACCAACATTTACATAAGAAGTACTATTTGAGTATAGGTTGAGTACAATATGTTATTATAATTGTGTTATATGTTATGTGTTAAATTTTTAGGTTTTTAGGACCTTGGGTTTGGAAGGATAGTGACCACGAATGCTCAAACAAAAGTTTTAGGAATAGATCCCAAGTGTGGAGTGTCCACTCTTGAATCAACTTCCAAGATTTTAGAACTGAATTGATTTTTAATTTCTCTTAAGATCAAAATCTTCTTATCTGATTGTTTTTGAATCAATTCTAATATCAATTTGGAGTAATGTTGACAGATGTGATAGTCGTGACCTTTTTCTAGATCCTGATTGATCGTTTATTCATTCATCAAATTTCAATTGCGCATGCAGATAATCGAAACCGAATCATTCGAAATTGATAACTTCGACCTGAATGAATTAATGGACCTTGTAAATGCCTATGTAAGACCGGTGATAGATGCGATCTATTGTCGGCTGATGGATTGAGACCTCGCTGCGAGGACCCAGAGGTAGTCATGTTGCTGGCCGCCTTTACGAAAACCTTGGAACATGACAACCGCGGGGACCGCCCCATGGAAGTTTTTTGATGACCGCTTCTGGACAACAGTGAACACTAGATCGCCCAAACATGAGGGTAATGAGGTGGAGAAACGGGGCACTCTCATGAAGTGACTTGGCGAACCAGCCTGGATTGGGAAGTTCAAGAACCTGCCAACCAGGTGAAATGCCTCTTGCGACCAAGCCTAGTCCTGGATTGTGGAGAATGAATATAAGGAGCGATCGGAACGACTGGGATTAGCGACCGCAGTGGAAAGATCATTACCCGCAGGAAATGTTCCTCGTGGGCAGTCCCCGATGAAGCTTCTGACATCTCGCGATTTAAGTCAAACACCAGAAGTGCAAATCACAGCAGTGGCCGGTAGAGTGACGATCCCGGATCCAAGTGACATCCTGGGTGATCCAGTCGTGGAACGAACCATGCAACAGCTGGTGGAAACCGCTGGCCGACTCGTGGCTAACAGGAGTGTGCCAGCTTCCGGGTTGACAGCACCCTATGGAACAATCGATGACACCGGCAGAGTGAAGCTCTCATCAGAAGTAATGAAGAAAACAGCAGCGGATATGCGAGCATGTTTCAACAGATCGACGTGGATTCCAACAATGAACATGCAGCAGCCAACTCTCGGAACGTCGCATTTGATATCGGGCGATAGTGTAGTGGGATTTTTGCAAAACCTGAGAACCTCGTGGATCACTACGGTGATGGCATCCGGAGGCGCCACAATAGCCCAATTGTATCGGATGGTGGAATTGATGAACCCGGGAAAAATCGTGGAGATAATGATGATGGTTCTAATAGGCACAAACAACTTGTCCAAGAGCTCGAATGCAGAAGAAGCTCAATGGGAGTCAATGCTGCTATGCCTGTTTACCACAGTGTGGCAAAAGTTTCAGCGTGCGCTACTGATCGTTCGCACCATACCGTTGAGCACGAGAAAAAAATCGTCCTCAGGAAGAAGACACAAGGAAAGAGTCATTACATGGAACAAAAGAGTCATTAGATGAGTTGGAAGTTGAAATTTTTGACACGGGAGTACTCAGAACAGAAGAAGCGAAGAACGTGCCCGCGATCTCGCCCTTCGTGCCTTCTAATCTGGAAACACGTCTGGAATCAGTCCCAGCCGTGCCACAAGCGGTGCAGAGCTCGATCGAGTGAGAACGAAGATCAGAAATATTAGAGCGACTAGGTGGAGCACCAGTGAGGAGGACTATTCATCTCCGACGAAGGTTGGGAACAGTCAATCAAGCGGTGGAAACGACCTCAGGCACCTCCAGATCTGAGACGACGACGAGTACAATCATGAAGGAGCGACGTCCTGATAGAAGTTCATTGATGTGGTCAAGACCGATACTGTCCCACTGGCATGATTACAAACAAAATCTAATGAAACTAAACCTTCAGACAGTAAGATTTGCAGCTGATGCGAAGAGAAGGCTGAATGGCGCTAAGCTATCAGTAATTGGACTGTATTCGATCGTGGGAGTGGACTGATTGATAACAGCCGGAACTAACTTCAGCTCTACGACAGCATTACGGTTTTCTGACCTTGAGGGCCTGCCCTCAAACAACACCATGGGTCCCGTGAATGCCAGATCTTTGCAAGACGTAAGAATAAATCATAGTGAGCAGAACAGAAAAGAGACACCAGGGAGATGTTTGACCACTAAAGCACCAACGGGGAATATGTAAAGATGTTTAATCAAGTGCAAGCACCTCCGGCTCATGTGAAAGAAAGAGCCTATCCGAAGACAATAACCCAAGGAGGTGATGCTGAAAGATACGGTGAGATAAAATTTCGAATAGACGAGACCATCTTCGCAGCGTACGACAAAGCAGAATTAAGGAAAGCAATGATATTGATGATTGAGAGCTCGGAATTTGTGCATACTTTAAGTCTTTGCTTTGACCGGGCAAAGATTTATACATCAAGCACATTACTTGTGGTCGATACTTTCGAAAATTATCTTGCTTGAGTCGAGCACGATCGAGCTGATTTTTTTTTCGAGGACAAGAGAAAACAATTTTGATTGGGTACAGTCCACATTTTTTGGTTGAGCTCGGTCGAAACATTTTTTGCTTGGGTTGAGCGCGGTCGAGTACATATTTTTTGGTCAAGCACAATTAAAACATATTTTGCTTGGGTCGAGCACGGTCGATCACTTTTTTTTTCTAGTCGACCACTGTCGAAACGCATGTCGGATTTTCAAGAAAACAATCAGAAAACTATTTCGTTCCTAGGCCTGACCTTAACTATAGGTTTTTTAACTTAATGGTAAAAAAAAATCAAAAACGATTAAATTGCAAGCCAGTCAAAAAAAAATTGAAGCAATTATCACTCAAAAAAACTTAATCCCAAAATGGTAAGATTTTGATCTCAAGACCCGAAGTTTTTAAGTTCAAAGAAGATTTATTTAGTAAAGTAAATCAATGAAAAAAATCATTGCAACGGAAACTGCTATTTGACTGTTTATTTTCAAAAACTTTAAAACAATGCAAATGAAATTAAAACGAAATGCAAAAAGTGTTGTAAAACTGATTGGTTTAATTTTTGAAACAACAAATTCAGTAGCATCGAAAAATGTCGATATTTCAGGTATTGCATCTACGATCACTGGACATAAAACAGGCAAGATTTAGTTTTCAAGCGAAATAAAGAACGAAAGTTTTTTCACGTTAGTGCCATTCTCTCTGCAAACTAATAAAGATTAATCGTTGAAAGTTTGACATACAATAGAAGAGTTTCTTTTTTAGACAGTAACTGGATAAAAACCGTAAAAAATTGTTTTCAGGCGCCGTTTGGCCATTCAAATAGAGGGCGAAAGAGAAGTGTTCTTAGCGTCAAATTTCCCCGTAAACAGGGCAACCTGTTTGAAAATGTACCTTAAAATTTTCGTTGGAACGTCCAGAATCTCAGCTAGGCCCTCATACAGGTTATGTAAAAGACCCTAAAATTTTGTTAGGCTCTTAGACACAAATTGACAGAAAATTCAGCAACTTATTTGTAATATGCACAAAATCGGAGTTATTTTTGTATCGAAGCTGAGCCGTTTTTTGTATTCTTTTTTAAGTAAAGAAAAGTTATTATGAGGGCCTAGTGAGTTATGACCGATGGGTATAACTCATAGAGTAATTTCGGATAGGGTACACCGTCTGCTCGTCACGCTATCTTATTTTCGGCCGGATAGATTCGTGCAACTTCTTAGTCTAATACCGATCCTAATCTTACTCTTATACTATCTAGTCTCAGGTTGTTTAACTAGTCTCTGCTAGGCTCAATAGATCTAGGGTATACTGGTTTATTGCGGCTGCTGAAGTACTCGGGAGAGTCCAACTAATTTCTAAGTTAAATTCAAATCTCTCTGGTGCTGAAATTACAAGTAATTTCAGCACTTACAAATAAGTGTATTGTTAGTTAGATGGATCATGATTGGTTAATATTAAATACTTTACATTGGTAAAATATCTAAATTATCCAATCATAAAATGTAGTTTAGATCAGGTTCCACCCATCCGGGGTTTACAGAGTTTTTTAGAATAGTTCTTCTGCTATTCGAAGGATGGATGATGGACGTTGGTATTTGGCGAACATCATAATTTTCTTCCGTTTTCTCTTTGTTAGAGAAGTTCCAGGAAGCTGGAATTAGGGACATAAGACGTTGTGTCTTCTTGTGACAACGACTGAGTCTCCGCAACAAACTCAAATCTGATTTCAGAATGGTTGGCTATGTCAGGTTTTTCTGTTCTTCGTGGAGAACTTCTTTTGTGTCTGATCTAGTTTGGGAATGGCGTGGAGATTGTGCGTGGAGGGGATGCCTAGTTACTCGGATCTGTACGTATACTTGAACATCGAGGTGGTCATTGGTCTAGTTCAAAGAAGTCCTTTTCTGCGAAGTCAAGTCGTACTCTAAATCCTTTGAGTCGTGATTGTGAGCGGCATATCGATTGTAGTTGGCCATTCTTTCTCGAGTGTAGTGAGATCGTTTTGTCTTTAGATGTTCGTCCTTGGTGTTGTGTTCTGATCTATGTATTGCATAATATAATTTACATTTTATAAAACTTTTATTAGTTTAATATTTTTTAATTATGATTTTAGTTAGTTGTTTTCACAAAAGCTTTTTGTTTTAGTTCGGTTATTTTGAAGAGTTACTCACCCTTGAGTATCTCTTATTAAAAATAGTGGTGTGTGTCACAAAGCGTGGATATAGCGCGGTGGGTTAGGCCGGCTATAGAGCATGCTCAGGACGTCCTTCCTGGTGGGTTAGGCCAGGAGTGGGAGTATGATTTCATGCGGTTTTTGTGAGGGGTCCTGTTATGTGACAACGTTTTGTGTTGGGTTTGTTGTGGTTTTTCTTATGTCTTGTTGGTTGTGTCCTTTTTTCAAAAATCAAATTGTTTGTGGTATGGGTTCGTCTTTCGACTTTTTTGTGTTTTATTATTTCTTTCTGAGACTTTATAATAGTCTTCAAAAGAATAATTTATCCAGTTTTAAACTGGGTTAATCCGGTTTGAGTACCGTTGGTTTCCTTTTCTTAGTCATGCTGTTATTCTATGATTTGTGGTGTTTAGTAAGCTGCGTTGGTTAGTGTTGTTTAGTATATAATTCCTTTCCAACCGGGTTAAAGGAAAGTTTGAAACGTGTTATCTTGTATTAGAGTTGTTAAGTGTGAAAACTTGAAACTGAAATTCATTATTTTAAACAATTCTTCGTGGGCGAGCTGTGCGAGTGTGGATAAAATTTCTGTGCGAATGAATGGAAATATCAAAAGGTTAGTACTGCATTTCGTTTTATCAATTTACTACATAGAATTTTAAAATTTACTGCTAGTTATGGGTGAAAATTAAGTTACAAATTTTCATCATAATTAGATTTACTGCTTGTGGGGGAAGAATTTTATAAATGAATTTACTGCATTGGTATTAAATTTATTCAATTTGTTGGTGCAAAAGATTAATATAATTTGAAATAGTTTGAAGAAGTTTTCGATTTTTTATTTTTCTTTTGTGAATTTTTTGGATGATTGTCGGATGAAGGCTAAAAATCTAAAGAAAACATGGATAAAGAATGGTGAGTTTCTAATATTTTAATTAGTTAGTAATATGTATAATTCATACTTACCTGTTAGTCGTTGGGGAAAAAACCATGGGGGAAGATGTCGTGGATGAGATCGGAAGTTGTTAGTAGTTTAGCTAAGATGCGGATGATATTTTTAGATTGAAGTAGTGGCCAAAGCAATTGAAGTGCTTTAATTGTGTTTAGTTCTTCAGTGCCAACTGCAAACTCATAAGGTGTGTTTTGGATTAGATTATATAATTTGTGATTGAATTTAGTGTTGTGGATGAATTCTAAAATGGGGATTTCTATAGGTTGTACAAACTTGTGTGGGATAAGGAAGGGTCGGGATTCTTCGGCGTTGAAGGTCTTGGTGATGGGGCAAAAGATATACATTTGGGTTATGGGATCATAATTTCGAAGAATACCATGAAGGTTAGTATCTTTAATGCAATATGTGAAGTTTAGAAAAAATGGTGAAGTGTATTTGGAATTTATGAATTGAAAACGATGGTGTGGTTGTCTAGAGGGTGTGTGTAGGTCAAAGTGATTTTGGATGAAACGATAATAACTATATGTATGGGTTTGTTTAGTGCGCAACATAATATCGTGTGAGCAGTGCAAATCTCTTTCGTGTGGTGCAAGGAAATGAAAGGTTAGTGAAAATATTTGGAAACGTTCTTTAAAACTTTCGTAGGCTTGTGTGTCTGTTAGTGCTTCTGAAATAATGTGGTCAAACTTACGATCGAAGATGTTTAGTGTAAATACATATGGTGTTTTGAAGAAAAATTTCTCGGTGATTTGTGGATTAGCGAAGCGATCGTCGTCTAAGAATTGATCTTGGTTAGCTCTGATGATGTTATGATCATAATATTCTAGTATATATTCATTAGCTCTAGGTGCAGTGTGTGTTTTTAGTGATTTTTTGTATCCAACGTATGTAAATTGTCTAGGTGTTAGTGGTGTAGTGAGTCGATATAGCATGTCCTTATTTCGTTCTATATCGATGTGAGTGCTAGATAAAGGTAAGCAAAGGGGATTAGTAAAGTGATAATATGAGGTCCACGAAAGAGTGGGCATTAAAACATATTCGTCTACAAAGCTGCGTGTTTCGTTAGTGTCATGAGGGGTGTTTAAGGTGTATTGTGGAAATGAGGGTAAGGTGATAGCTAAAAATTCTTTTGTGTTAGTGTGTTTGGGGTGGTTGATATATTCACGGGCTGTTCCTGGTTTTGCTGGGAAAGGATGGTTGGGGAACTTTCTTTTAAAAGTGCGGTAAGCTCTATTAGTGTTGTGTGAAGATTCAGTAGATGTGGATGATGGTGCTAATGATTCAGTATAAATTGAAGAGGGTGTAGGGGTAGGGGGGTTGGATGAATCTGTTGTGGAAGAGATTTGGTTTATGGTGGGGGTGTTAAGGTGGTAGGGTTGTTGTTGGAGGGTAATAAAATTATCTAGCTCTGGGGAGATTCGGGGGGTGTCGGGAGAATGAGATGATTGGTCTGAATGAAGTGAGGAGTAGGTTGGGGTAACTTGGGAAGCATAAGAGGGTGTAGAATTGATTGGGTCAGGGTTATTTGGTAATATGGGTTGGAAAGGGGGTTGGGAAAAATTTGAAGAGTTATGAAAATTATTGGACGGGGATGGTTCTGAGTCGGCGAATTCATCGGGGGTTTCAATATTCGGGTTATTGAGTTGTGAGATGGAATATAAAACTGAGATGTGTGAATTAGTGTCGGAATTCATGCCTGATGTTACATTACTAGGTGGGAAATCGGGTGGCGGAAAAGCAAAAAGTGGTATTATTGGGATTGGAGTGGTGAGGTTGGTTGGGTGGGAATTTGATCGGTGTAGGGATCCAAGTTGTCGGCTCATCGTGGGCTAAAAAAATTATTATTTTGAGACTGAAAAGCGGTGGTATGGGGTTGTTCAATAATTTGTTCATAAGTATTATCATCTTGTGACTAGTGTGTCATTATATGTTGGATGGGACTGTGTGATATGGTTGGTCGAAAATTTGGATTATGTGTTATTGCTAAATTTCGAAAATTTCGCGGGACTAGGGATAATGGATGGTTATGTGGTAGGGGTGGTAACTGTGGTGCTGTTGGCGTTGTGTCTACGTTGTTATGTTCTTCGTCGTATGTGTTTTGCCGTGTTGCTATTTTTGTGTTGTATTCTTTTATTTGTGCGTCTAAAAGAATTTTGTTTATAGATGTAGAAAATATTCCAAAAAATCCTGCAAAGAGTATGCGTGCTACGTCTGCTTGTCTATTTACTTGTGTGTGTATAGCACATGTGTTATAGATTCCTTTTAATAGTGAAAAAAGAAATCCGATAAAGTTAAACATTGCGTATAAAATAGTCAATTTTTCTAAGATGTAATAGGGCCATCCTAGAAAATCAAGAATTTCATTTTTGAGTGTAACAAAGCTAAAAATGTTGATTGGTGATATATCTTGGGGACGGTATTTTTCACCGTTTAGATATATATAATCTTTAATATCTTTAAAATATCCGCTATAGTCTTGTGTATAAATGTCGGCAAATCCTGCGGTTTCTGCAAGTTTGCGTAAGTTTTGGTCAATTGATTGTCTTTGTATAGTGTCCATTTGTGTTAATAATTCTTGGAATTGTTGTGTTCTAATGCTAATGTGATGTTGAATATCTGATTTTGAATATATTCCTATTGATTGTAAGTCTATATTTGGGTTTCGAGCAATAGCGCGAATGCTTTCTGGTGAAAATTTTTTAAGTGACTGCATTAATGTGGGATATGGAGTAAGAAGGTAATATTTATTTTTATCAGGGTTTAGTTGTACTAAATTGTGGCTATTTTCTGATCCACATGGGGCTGCGGTATCCCAGAAATAGGTTCTTCGTGAAAGTGTGTCAACGAAATGTACCTTATTCTTATAAAAGATAGGGATTCTTTTATAACATCGTTTATCTTCAAAAACGTAAAGTGGTGATAATTTTTTAGTGCAAGTATAAAACCATAATATGTTTCCTTCTTAATCTAAAAAATTTGATCTATTTCCAGATAGTAAATATCCTGCGTAGGGTATTTTTAATACTGCTAGTGCAAGTGATTGTAATATTTGTGTTCTTTCTAATTCGCATAGTTGGTGTAGTGTTTCTAATTCGGAGAGTGACATTTCTTGAAAAATTCGGCTAATTGTATAATCTAGTTTCATATCTAAGTGAATATCATAGTGGATATTACCGAAATATGTACTATTCATTAGTGATAGTTCTTGTAAACGTGTGCTTCTAGTGTCATGGGGCTTTAGATGTCCACCAGGTTGTCCGTTACTTTTTTGAAAATTAACTGGTATATATGATGTTCCTTCGTTTGGAGGATGACCTGTGGCATATGGGTCGATTTTTATTTTTCCAGTGGTCATGTCGAATCCTTTTTCGTATTCAACTAATATTTCAGAGTATTGTGTTTTGTGAAGTGGGTTCCTGTATTTACATGCAAGTTCTGTTTCTTGATATAATTGAAAACGTGTCAATTTATTTTCTATATTGTGTATGTTTCTAAAATTAGTACTTTGTTTTCGTGATGGATGTACTTGTTCATATGGAATTGATTGTATAAAGTATTTTTCGTGAAATTTTATCATACGAGCGTGTATTTTTGCTACTTGAAATGTTGTACATGTGTCTTCGGGGAACCAAACAATTGTTGCTTGTGTTCGTGTTGTAGGGTCGCAATAACCTTGATCATTTTTACAAGGTAATCTGATTCCTTGATAGATCATTGTGTTGTCTGATAAATCTCGTGTGAGTTGTATTTTTTCGAGTTGTATTTTCCAATCGAAAAACATTATTTCTTGGTATCCTTTATTTTTTGTGTCTGCTTTGCAGTTTGATGGGTTATTTATACCAATGTGTGGTATCCAATGTTTATCGTGTATGTCATAGGTTAATCGTCCGTGTGCGCCGTTATATGGATATTTGTCATCTAGTTTTACATGTCCTTGGTATCTTTCAAGTTGTGATTGATGTACAGTGTCTGAAAAAATTTGAAAGTATACTAACTTTCTTTCTGAGTTTTTGTTACGCGTGATATTTAGTCTAAGTAACTCATTCTTACAATCTTCAGGATTGAGATGTAAAAGTCGTTCGATATTACTCTGGTAGAATGATTCATGGTCAAGTCGGTTTTTATTTCCGTTCGAGACTTGTGAACAATGTACTTTCTTTTCGGAAAATGTTGCTGTAAATTTATATCCTGTAACTGTTGTTGCTCGGGCTTTTGAATAAAGTGTTGCTATTACATTTGTAGTTTCTATTGCTTGGGGTTCTGTTTCGCATTGTGATACTTGATTTATTGCATACTTGTGGAGTGTTTTTTGTTCGTTTTCTTCGCAATCGTAATGTGTTACTAATAAATCTTGGGGTCCTGTACGGGGAGAAGGTTTTATGTTTTGATTTGAGGTTACTAGAAAAAGGAGTTGAAGAAAAACTAATATTTTTAGAATATACATGTGTATGATAATCCTGAGTATGGGTTATAAAATGTAATATAACCAATTGTCTTTTTGGTATATCTGTCGTATTTATATATTACTTCAGTGGTTATAAATGGTGGTGGCAGTGATTGAGCTGTGATGTTTGGTGGGTTTAATGGGTAGGGATGTTGAGCAATGTTGTTCAACTTAACTGTGATTTCAAATTTTAATTGTAAGCTGTTTTGTTGGAGTATTTGGATATTGTGATCACGGATATCGTCGTGAATATTTTGGCGATATTGTAATCTATTAAGTGCCCAGTTGTGAAGGCGGTTACTTTCTAGATGTTGTCCAAATAATGGTGGAGGTGCTGTAAGTGTATTCCAATCTAGTCTTAAAGGAATATTTGTCGATGATTGTTCTCGATATCTTGCGTCGAGATTGTTTGGAAAACTTAAGTTAAAAGGTGTCGGTGAAACTTGACTAATCGATGGTGTTGATGGAAGTGATAATGTTTCTGGTAGTGATGAAGATGTTGTATCTGTAGAAATGTCTATGGGGTCATTGATTAAATTTGGTTCACCTTGTGTGAATGAATGTGTTGTCCAATATGGTAGCCGTGATGTTTGGTTTGGAGGGTTAAAAGGATTTTCACGTATTTGTTCAGATGTTGGTGTTGAACCTAAGTAATCTGATGGTAGGCTTGAAGTACTTCGTTGTGACTGAAGTGTAGGGGTTTCTGGTAAGATATTAGTGGGATTTTCTGGGGTGCTTTGTGATGGTGATTGAGGTATTTCAAAATGAACTCGAGGAGTTTGGAAATTTCTATTTCGTCGAGGATGTATAATTTGTCTATTTATTTCTGTTGTGTTTTGGTTTTGACTAAGATTTCGTATTCTACTTAGTTCTTGTGGTAGTGTTGGGTATAGGTTATATGTTGGTTCACTCAAAGGTGCTTGTCGTTGAACTGGTTCTAGTGGTTCCGATAAACGAGCGTGTCGTTCTTCAAAAGTGTATGGATTATCTTGAAAGGAAATTCGTGTAGATGTTTGAGGGTTTTGAGTAGTTGAAGGTGTTGTTGGGTTATCTTGGGATGATGTCGGTGAAGACTGACTTTGTGACTGTTGGGTAGCAATTTTTGATAGGTTTTTGATTTATTACTTTAGTGAGAAAGTTGGTGTTTATTATAATATTCTTCCAAAAAAAGAATTAGAAGGATTGTTGCTAGGGCAAATGTGAGGATTGCTTTCTTTATACATTATAATATGGTCAAAATGAGGGATGATAAAAATGTTATGAAAATTACAAACAATAAAAAAATATCAGTTCTACTGAAAATAGTTCGTATCATTTAGACAAGTTGTATGAATCGTACCTGTGGATATAATCAAGGGTTTTGGAAAGTTGGAGAAATAGTTCGAATATAGTGTAGAAAATTAAAAAAATGTTACAAAAAATGATTAAGATTATTAGAAAAGATTCAAGTATATCAAAAAGAATTATTATAAAAGTTGCAAGTATCGTAAAAAATTGTTTGAGGTTTATGAAAATTTTAGTGACTGTTTGATAGAAGAGCATTTAAGAAATGACTTCTTGGTCGAATATTTTTTGTTGTTTGGGGCAATTTTCAAGTGTGGTCGGATTATTTATTAGTTTTTTGACAAGTGGGTTGAGTTTTTGAAAAAATTGTTGGTGGCGACTTTTATGGTGATCGGGAGGTCGTCTTTTTCTTTATTTTTGTTTGTCAAATGATCCGGGGTATGGTGAGATTTTTTGTACTTTAGGCTAATTAAAATGTTCATTTTGTTACTTTAGGCTAAGTTAACAAATTTGTTTGGGGGGTATTTGTGGTCTGAGTTGGGGAAATATTGTTGATTTTTGGGTTATTAGATAAGGGAGGGATACGGGATTATGGTGATATTTATTTTAGTTGTCAAGTTGGAGTGGTTTGCTTATTTTTGACCTGGAGGTCGTGAAGTTATAGTTATAGATATGCCTGGAGTTTTATATAATTCGTCTAACTGATCTTAGTTTGAGTTAGAGAAAGTGACGGATTGGATGAATCCTATTGGTCTAAATTTGAACTAGAATCATTGCGTGTTTGTCAGCATGTTATTTTGAAAAATGAAAATTGAAAATGTTTCAAAGGTTTCAAGATTGTGAAGTATAAAGCTAAAATTGTTTTTGAAATTCCACTTTCTTTAATATTTTAGATTGGGGGATGAATATTTTATAATTTTTACGGGGTTGATTTCTAAGTCGTGTTGATATTCTATGTTCTGAATTGTCGATTTGTTCTTGGGGTATTATTTGTTCTGTCTTTTTTCTATTTTTTCTTGCTTTTTGAGATGTTTTTTGATCTAGGTTTTTTGTATTTTTTCTGGTGGTGGTTGATTTTGTATTTTTATTTTCGATGGGGATATCATTTTGTTCCTCTGTTGTGTTATTCGGATGTGGATCATTTTGAATAACTTTTAAACCTGTAAAAGAATATAATTGAGTTAATTCGCGGAGTGCGTATTCTTTTGGATAATAAGGTAATAGGTTGTTTCGGTGCTGAACGATTTCCTTTTTGTCTGAATCGGTAATTTTATATGTGACATCAGTGGGTTTTGAAATTATTTGGTATGGTCCTTTACGAAGGGGTTGTAATTTTTTAGAAATTCCTTTTTGAGTAGTGAAATTAGGTATTAAAACAAATGTTCCAATTTTTAAATCGGAGGCTGGTGTAAAACGTGAATTTATTTGTTCATTTATGTTTTGCCTTTGTAATAACTTTTTTGTTATTTTTTGATAAATTTCATTATGTTTTTTATCTCTATAAAAATCCATTCGGTGTGTGTACCGGAGGCTAATTTAAGAATTTGTGGGTGATGAAAATGATCTTCATCGTGTGTATGTAAAGGTAGGTTATAACAAATTGAGTCTTTATTTGGTTGACAATAACCTTGTGCGTTTTTATGAGAGTTTGCTGTAAACATTATTGGTTTGCGTGGCTTTTGGTTAAAAACCATTTCATATGGTGACATTCCTAGAGTTGTCGTGATTTGTGAATTATATGCTAAGGGAAATAGTTTTACATCTGCTGACCATTCGGTATATCTTGTATCATTTCCGTTGATGATACATCTAAGATATTCTTGTAATGAACGGTTCATACCTTCGACTAAGCCGTTTGTCCAAGGTGCGTGAGATGTACGTGGTTTGTGTTTAATGTTATATAAATGACATAGTGTGATAATTTCATTATTTATGAATTCTGTACCGTTGTCTGTAACTAAAATTTCTGGTAGTCCGAATTTGGCTATCCAGTGTTCATAGAGTGTTGTGTAAGCGTAATAAGCGTTACAATGTGGTACTGGGTTAAGTGCTACATAATGTGTAAATGCGTCAACAATTACCATAATGTAGGAGTTTCCTTCTGATGAGGGTGAAATTGGTCCTTTAGTATCGAATGAGATCCGATGATTAAAGTATAAACTTTGTCCTTTAAAATCTTGTTTTTGTGCTATTTGTTTTTGATTTGGGTAAGGTTTATTTAGTTGACATACTATACAGTCATTGCATAGTACTTTTATCCAAATTGGTGCATTTGGGAAATAAAAATTTTGTATGAAATTTGAGTATGTTTTTTCTGATCCAGAGTGTCCTTTAATATTTTGTGAATGTGAAATATTAAAAGCTATGAGAATCATACTTAAAGGGAGACAAGGAACTATAGATTCATTTAAGTGATACTCTAAAAGGTCTGTATTTTCTTTAATTGTTGTTTTATTGAATTTGCGAAAGTATCGGAGGAGTGTTTTGTTTCCTAGAATGGTTGAATCTGCCTTGATAGGTTTAGTTTTATATTTGTGCCATGATTTTAGTTGTCTAATTATCGGGTCAAGATTTTGATATTGTTTTAGTGTTGAAATTGTAATTGTTTCTGTTGGAGGGAGAAAAATGTTTTCAATTTCGAATTTAGATAAGGGTATTGTATCAAGTGGGTCATGGAGGTCAAAAACTTGATTTATTGTGTATTTCGAATCGTTTGTTTGTGGTCCTGATAAATTTATTTTATCAGTTAAATTTTCTTTTTCAATTAATGGAAAATGGTCTTTTTTAGGCGGGTGTTGTTTTGTTCTTTTTTGTTGGGTATTATTTTTGATCCATTGTGAATATGGGATTGGTTTGAAAGTTGATGTTCCAAGTAGATCAACTTCATAGTGGTTATTTTGACAATCTAAATAAAGTGGGAAATGTTGTAAACTATTTATTTGTGATTGTTCAACGTTAGTTTTTACTGCATATTTGCATTCCAATCGGGGTGATGTTTCGTTTTCTGCAAGGTAGAATTTTATATTTTTGGGTATTTCAACTGTTGTTTTTCGTGTAAGTAATTCAGGTGGTGTATTTCGACTTAAGGTGTCTGGTAATGCAAGATTTTTTCCTGCGGTCCAAACTATATGTAAGTTTGGAAATTTCATTAGGATTAGTTGAAATCTGTAAACTCGGTGGTTTGGATTAGACTTTTGTGTAAAAAGAAAAATGATTGGTTTATGGTCTGTGAATAGAACTGTGGGATGTTTTGATCCAAGTATCAGAAATTCATATTCTGTTAGTGTATATATTATGGCTGTACATTCTCTCATTAGAGTTGAGAGTCGTAGCTCTGCTTGAGTGAATAATCGAGAATTTGCTGATATGAGGTTCATTTTGTTTGTACCGTTGTGTGATTGTAATAATGCTGCGCCGATGCCAAAGTTCGAAGCATCGCACATTGCATAAAATGGTTGATCGGGATCTGGAATTGTGTTTGAAATTTGTTCAGTTAAAAGTTTCTTCATTTCTTCAAATCGTGCTTGATGTTCTGTATTCCATTCAAAATTATTTTGTTGTCTGAGTATATTATAGAATGGTCGTAGATATAATTGCATTTTATAAACATATTTACTTAAAAAATTTAACATTCCAAGAAATTCTTGGATTTTCTTTTTATTTGTTGGTGGTTGAAGTTTTTGAATAGCGTCAATGCGTGATTTCAATGGAGTGATTGTTTTTCTTTCCATATTATGTCCTAAGAATTTAACTCTTGTCAAAAAGAAGTGTGATTTATCGGGGGCGGCCTTCAGATTTTCGTTCTGAAGTATTTGGTGATATTTTTCTAAAACATTGAACATTTCTTCTTTTGTTTGTGATTGCATTAAAACATCGTCTAAATAGGTGATTGCGTTTTTCTTGAGTATTAGTGGTCTAAAAATTTTGCTCATGAAGGCTGAAAATGCTGCTGGTCCTATGGATATTCCATAGAATAAGCGGTTGAATTCATATTGATGGTTTCCAATAACAAATTGTGTTAAACGTGGTGATTGTTCGTCTAGTGGCATTTGATTATATGCACTATTCATATCGGCGGTTGTAAAGTATTTGCCGTTTATTTTTGTTAAAATAACTTGTATAGGTTCAATGGACCAATTACATTTTGATTCATCTATGAGTGAATTGAGGTATCTAGCATCGAGAACGATTTTTAATGATTCTCCTTTAGCTAGAATGATAACGGGGTTGATAAATGTGTTGCCTTTTGGTTTTTCTTCTTTATTAACTGGTGATATAATGTTATATTGTTCTAAAATGTCGAGTAATCTGTTCACTTTATCGTGTAAGTGAATTGGTACTTTACTTGCTCTCTGTTTTTTGAAAAATGCGTCTGGTTTTAACGGGAGATGTAGTGATGAACTGATTTTGCCAACATCGAATTTGGATGTTGCATAGACTGATGAATATTTAATTAGCTGTTTGGCTACTTTTCGAATTCGTCTTGTGTTATTTGTGAATGTTGGAAATTAAACATTGTTAAAAATTTCTGTTGATCCTCTGTGTAGTTACTAATGTTGAATGTAGGTTTGAAATATGGGGTTTTTGTGAAATAATCCGTATTTCTAGTTTCGTTACTTATTATGTTATTTATAGATAATTCTTCATTAAGGATTGTGGATTGGCAAATATCTAGTAATTGGAGTATATTATTTACGCGATATGCTTTTTCGTGTATTGGTGATATTGTAGCGTTGGTTTCGCAATAGCCTAAAAGTCCTAAAGGTAGTGTTACTTGGTAAGGTGTATTGTTGTATACATGTAAAGAAATAATATCTGAATTTGAGTTTTTCAAATATTTTATTGATGAAATTGTGATTTTGAAAAATTTATGAATTGGTTTGAATTCAAAATCTGACATATAAAATTTTTGTTTGTTTTGTTCTTTATCATATTGGTGAACTTGTTGGATTGAAAAATTATAGATGTTTCCTGATAGTGGTTTCAAGTGTTTCCTTTGTTGATTAAATATTGGGTAAAATTTTGAAAAGAATGGTGGTTGTTTATTTAATCTTTGAAAAAATGTTAGGGATGTGTCTTTTGTTTTTGTCTATTTATCTTTGATTAATATTTTACTTTTCAAGATGTTGATTGTTGGTATATACTTCGAGATAAATGGTGTTCCAATGATATTATGTTTAATATCAGTGATATGGAATATTTGTTTAAATGGCTTATTTAAAATTTTATTTTGCTCTATTGTTCTTGTGGGGAGAAGAAATAATTGGATTTTTCCGTAGTTTATTAATGTTGATCCCTGTGCTGTTGCTAACTTACTGGAGGTTTCAAGAGGTGTCAGTTTTGGGTGTAAAGTTTTTATTTCATTCCATGTGGGAATGTTTATTATATTTGATTCTGCTCCTGAATCAATTAAAAAATCAATTTCAAGATCTGGTGGTTGAAATTCTTTGTTTCTTGGACTTTCTAAGAGAAATGGGATTGTCCAAATTTTTTCTTTAGGTTGTTCTTTTTGTATATTCTGATAGATGTGATTTGTATTCAAGCATTTTGTTTTGACATTTTCATTGGGTTGATTTGTAGTGTTAATTCCATTTGTTTCTTGCGTCGTTGGTGTGGAATGTATAGGTTTAGTATAATAATTTTGAAGAAATTCTGAATGATTTTCGTATATGTGTGATGAAAAAGGTTGTTCATATATAACAAGTTCATAGTCATTTTCGACTTTGATCATATTGATGGAGAGAGTGTTTTCTGTGTCGCTTTCTGAATCTGATGATCCACAGTTTATTTGATTGAGTTGTAACGTATCAGTTACTGTGTCATCAATACCTGGAGGGTCTGATGTTGTTTCTGGATTAGATTGTACTTGATTGATATGTCTTTGATGTTTAGGTGTACTACTTCTGTGGCGATTATTAGAATTATTGTAGTGATTATTATTCCGGTGTGGTGATTGGGAATAATTTCTATAACGATTATTATAACTTGAATGTCGATTTTGTGAATTATTTCGCGATCTATTTTGATAATTACTGTTTGTTCTGTTGTATGAGTTATTTTTTGATCGGTTGTTTGGATAATACTGATTTCGATTGTTTGAATAACTTCTATTTCGATTATTAGAGTAGTTTCTATTTCTATTATATGATGAGTTTCGTGATTGATTGTTTGGATAGTATCTATTTCTTGATTGGGAATTAGATCTAGAAACAAACTGTGTTGTGTTTGAATTAGATCTGGAGTAGTTATTTCTACTATTTGGTCTATAGTAGTGATTTTGTGACGAATTTTGTGTATTTCTTCGTTCTGGCGATCTTCCTCTATAACTTGAGTTATGTGGTGATTGGTTTCTTGTATAATTTGCATTGTTCGGGAGTGGTTTTCCTGAACTATTGTTGCTGTATACATTTTTGTTTGGTAGATTTTGATCTTTCTTCATATATTGATAAAATGACTTGTTTGGTTCTTTGTATTTTTGAGGTTTTTTTGTTTTGATTATCTTGCTGTTTTTGTCTACATTCAGAAATACTATGTCCGTATCGTCGGCAATAATTACACCATTTTTTGAAAGATGGTTTGCCTTTAAAGTTTGGGTGTTTTTCGTAAATATTGAGTATTTCAGTGATTTTTTCAACGAGGTTTGTATCTGATTCTTGTATATTGTTAATATTTGTGGAAGTTGTTTCAATTCTGTTAACGTATTGTAGTTTCAGATTTTCCGTTTCTTCGAGTTTCATTGTGATTTCTGCTTGTTCTAATTTGTCTACTAGTTTTCGAAAATCTAAATTGGGTTCTCGAATTGAAGAAGGATGTGATGCTCTCTTTTTTATTGCTATTTTCCGTAATTGTGGTGTTAAGGTCATCATTAAGACTTCTGTCATTTTTGTGTTTTTATAGTCGTGCGTATTTAATGAATATGCTTTTCGAACTAGTGTTTCGATTCGTACTGCTAACTGCTTGATGGTTTCGTTTGGTAATATGCGAATCTCATTACATAAAACTCTTTGTTGTTGTTTGTTTCTTTCGGAGTCAAACATTTTTGAAAACTCTTGTGTAAACCTTTTCCAATTTGATTTTATTTCTAGGGGCAATACTGAAAACCATTTTTGGGCTGCGCCATCTAAAGTTGTTTGTATCAACGCTGTGCGTCGATGTATCCAGTTTTGATGTAGTGGCGTATTAATTGGTTCAGGTCCTATATATTTAAAATCAAATTTGCTGTTACTGCATTTAGATAATCTTCTACAGAGTACTCAGGGTCTGTTCCAGTGAATACCATTAAAGGTTTATTTGATGTTATTGATGATCCACCCATAAGGTATGGATTCATTGTCATTTGTAATGATTCTGCTGCATTTGGCATTTGAGAAAAATTTGAAAGTTGATTTCTTGTTATTTCGTGTTGTTGAAGATAATATGGGAGTGGTATTTCATTTTGCTTTTGTGTTGGTTGATACGAGTGTGTAATCATTGGGTTTTGTTGCTGAATTGGTTGTTGATGTTGTGTATCTATCGGTTGTGGAGAAAAAATTCTATGATTTGTATGTGGTTTCTGTACTCCTTGTCCACGATATTCTTGATTATATGGTGCAAATATGTCTGGTTGTAAGAAATCATCATCTGAGGATAAATAATCCATTTGATGAGATGTCTGTTTTTTATTTTTATTTTGTTGAAAAAATGGGTAATTTTCACTACGATCCTGTGAAGGATGTAAATTTGTTTGGAAATTTACTGAATTAGGTGGTGCCATTGGGTTATCCCAATTTCGAGGTCTTGTATAAGTACTAAAAATTTTTCGTGGTTGATAATTTGTTTTTGATGGATGTGTGTAATTATAATTATGGTCTGCAAAATTGTTTCTAGTGAACGTTTTGCGTGTTTTTGACGGTATTGTCATGGGTCTATATGTTTGGTAATCCATGTGTGAATATTTTGGGGCAACCGAAGGTTTAACGGTTGATTGTAAGGTTACCTGTGTTTGTGAAGGGTTTGTATTTCTTGGTGTTGTCAAGTTTGGACGTATTGGTGAAATACTTTGTTGTGTAGTTGTTGTGTGTACAATTTCTTCAGTTATGAAGTGTGATGGTGTCTGGATATCTTGTTGAGTAAGATTCCTAGTTCCATTGAGGCTTTCATTGTGTATGACTGTAGAGTTTAAACTTTTATTTTGCATATCGGGTAAAAATGTATTATAGTTTAATGGTGTTGCATCAATGGTTAATGGTATTACTCTTACATAATCTCTTATGTAAGATATCGTACTTATTGCTTGACTTGAGATTGATTGTGGGAAGTTTATAAATGCGTGATGAGACCATTCGGGGTCCCATACATAGTCTGATTGTTCTGTGATAGCGGTATCATCGTTTGAGTTTTGGGGTCTAAAATTTTTTCTTGCTTGTGAAATTAAATCAATATTGTGTGTGAAATAATCTATTATGAACCATGCCAAAATTTTTTGTAGGTCATGTTTTGTATGTTGTGAAACTTCGTCTTTCGTGAAATTTTCTTTAATGATGTTTAGATAACTAGAGAGTAGTGTAATTTCATGTCGTACTCTTATATGTTTAGATGTTTCTGTCGGTGAGACATTTGGTATTGGGATTTCGTTTTCTAAAATCGAGATATAACTATATATTATTGCGAAAACTTCATTGGTGAATATGGAGTTTGCTCTTTGTGAGTTATGATATTGGATGCTTTTGATATATTCTGAAAATACTTTTGAAAATTCTAAATCAAGGTCGTCTGTTTGAATTGTATATTTACTGTGATTCTGGTTTGGTGAGGTGAATTCTATGGAGTAGATTCCGTATTGTTGTGTTAAGTTACATATATCTTTTAGATAGTGATCGATAATTTGTCTTTTGATTTTTACATCTGGGAACTCTGTTTTGCATGGACTGATTCCGGGTTCAAATAAATTTAAGAGTAAATTTTTGCAAAATATATGTTGTCCTCTATCTGTGGTTGCATCTACTGTAAAAGGAAAGATATCATCATCATCTGGACTTTCTTCACCTGGGGTGTGCGTTGAGCTCATTTTTTCGTTCGATGACTGTTAATATGTAATTATTAATGTGTCTAATTGGTTGATTCCAATTGTATAAATGTACTGGTTTGTGTTTATACTGCTTTTTTATTCTTCTTTTTCCTCTTTTTGATGAATTTGAAGTTGTTTCTGAGTCAGAGAAATATAATTGATTGTGAATTGGGCAATTTTTATCTATTGATTCTTTTAGTTTGTAAAGTTCGTCTAAACTGTTGGTTTCTGATTCTGAAAATGCGTTTCGGTTTTTTGAAAATCTTTTTCGTGTTATTTGTCTTTGTTTAGTTATTATTTTTCTCTTTAGTGTTTGTCGCTTTGTTCGAATATATCCAACTGTTTGTGTATGAGGTGTGATTACAAGGTCGTATTTTGTTGTTATCTATTTCACAATTGTGTAAAACGATTGTTTGTTTATTTCCTAGGTTTTTAAATGACATAAGTTTTAGGATGACGGGTGCAAAAGGTTGTTAAGTGAATTCTATTTGCTTAAACTGTTAGTCCTTACGATTTTTTGGTTAGCTTAACCTGGGTCTATTTGTTCAGGGTTGGAGAGAAAAGTATATCTATTCCGAAGAATGATTTTTACTTTCTCGTGACTAATATAAGCTAAGGTGTTAACTTACTTAATCTTACTTAGGGGTAGTGATTGTGTTCAAGGGTTGGAGAATAGTAAATCGATCCACAAGGTTCAGGTATAATTAGAACGCGAGTAGTTCGTTAGATACTATTTTAAACTTACTAAGTCTAAGATTTATCCTGGGTCTGGTAAGAGGGGGGGTCAAGTGAAGGATGAATAACCGAAGTTCTTCACTGTTTATCCTAATTTGAATGATTAGTTTTGTTTAAAAATTTCTATTAGTCTTGGGTCTTTTAGAAAGGGTTGGATAGTGAATCGACGTTTGAGGTCGTTAGACACTAGTTAAGTGGGTGGGGGAGAACAAAGTTGTTCTTTTTGATCCAAGGATAGGCCTTGATGATCAAATTTGAAATTTAATTAAGTAGAAAATGATTTAAGATCCAAGGATAAGCCTTGATGATCTGATTTTAAAATTAAGTGAATTTAAGTTTTAATAAAGATTTAAATTTGTGTAAAGAAAAGATTTAGTGTTTTGATGATATTAGTGAGTTTATGAATGCTGTTATGTTTAGGTGATGAAGCTGGAACAACAGGATGATTTGTGATTACTAACCATTTATTGTCATGCTACTAATTTTTATTTTTATTTTCCAATAAATATTTTTCAAACATGTTTTATATATTACTGCAGAATTTAAGAAAACGATCTGAGATCTTTTTATCAATCGTTATTGTATATTAATAATTTTGTTTAGCGCCTGAAATGATTTTGAAGGTTGACTTCAAGGTTTTATGTTTGCAAATGAAAATCTAAATTCATTGCGAGTAGTATTCTAAATACAAAAGTTTGTTCTGGCTTTTGCCGAACTATCATATAACTATATGGCAAGTTTCTACTTTGTCGTATGTCGTCTCTGGTTCGAGGTCTTCTTCCAATTCCGGGTAGTTCTGTTATGGTTCGGAATATTGGCTCTGATCTATTGAGTCGTAGAGACATTTCGATTAAATTATCGTCGTATAACATTTTGTAAATGTTTTGTCTAATTTCTAATCTATTTTGGTTAATTCTAAGCTATTAAGGTCTTGTTCGAGACTTATGGTCGCACCAGATGAGTTATGACCGATGGGTATAACTCATAGAGTAATTTCGGATAGGGTACACCGTCTGCTCGTCACGCTATCTTATTTTCGGCCGGATAGATTCGTGCAACTTCTTAGTCTAATACCGATCCTAATCTTACTCTTATACTATCTAGTCTCAGGTTGTTTAACTAGTCTCTGCTAGGCTCAATAGATCTAGGGTATACTGGTTTATTGCGGCTGCTGAAGTACTCGGGAGAGTCCAACTAATTTCTAAGTTAAATTCAAATCTCTCTGGTGCTGAAATTACAAGTAATTTCAGCACTTACAAATAAGTGTATTGTTAGTTAGATGGATCATGATTGGTTAATATTAAATACTTTACATTGGTAAAATATCTAAATTATCCAATCATAAAATGTAGTTTAGATCAGGTTCCACTAGCTGAGATTCCTAGTTTTCCAAAGAATACTTTTAGGTCCAAAGTTTCAAAGTGCTTGTCCTGTTTACTGGGAGCTTTTGGCACTAAAAACACGGTCGCCCTCTAATTAAATGATCAAACGGCGCTTGTCTAATTTTTAAGGCCTTTTTTTAGGCAAATTTTTGAAAAAACAGGTAAAACTGCCGTTTTTGGGCACTTTATGGAAAATGTCGACAAACAAATTGCGTTTTTTTTGGCGCGCGCTTCCCCTCAAAGTTAGTATATATTGGGTTGGCAGGGGTCGAATCCCTGAGAAGGGGGCGTCCGCCCGCCGCCGCCCCCTTAAATCCGCCCCTGCCTGTGACTGTAGCTTGAAAAACACTGGCTTTTAAGTTTTTCTTATTTTTTTAACTGAGTCGTAGCCTTTCAGTTGTGTAATTTAAGCTAGCGTCCAAGTCTTATTTTAGAGGTAAAGTGGCCATGTCTTAAATAATTTGTTAGTCGCTTAAGTTTGTGTTTGCCGCTATAACAACCAGTTTCTGATCAACTGGCTAAAGTTTGTGTTTAACGCAGTTCTACGAGTTCTAACTTTGCTTTTAACTCAAAGAAAAGTAAACTATTGCAGCAAATTTAGGGCGGATTTGCCTTCATCATAGGTTCTCTCCTTTGGTACCATTTTACCAGCATTTCCTGTAGTATTTATTGGACAACTAGGTTTTTTGTGTTTAGGGTAATTTTGGAAAAACATTTTGATCGACATGTTTAAAGCGTGACAAAATTTCCCAAAATCCGCCTGCTCCCCTCGAGAAAACCCGCCTCTGAGATTGTGTTCTCACAATTCTTGCGAACAGAATACTAGGGATATAAAACTAATGATAGTGTAAAATTCATTTTTTTTGCATAGTAAATTCACGATGAAAATGTTTCAACCAATGAAAACAAGGAACGATGCGAAACTAAATTTAAGGAAAAGTATTGAAAATATGTTGATTGAAGCATGGACGGCTGACGAGCAGTATGGACTGTCACGTGATCCCGTGGGCTCTAAATCATGGATAGCTGAGGGACATTTTTGGTCGGAAAAAGACTGCTCGTCTTTCTCACGACACAAATCTCTTTCCTTCTTCCAGTAATTCTTCGGTTTTGGCTGTTTCGCAGCGCAGAAATCCTGACCGACCGCTACAGAAATAAGAATCAAGTTCGTGCCATCAAGTCTTTCGAGGTTGAAATAATCATCTTCATTTGCACAAATTGAGCACCCGCCATTCTCATTCGGAATTTTGGAGTAAATTAAATTCCATTTCGAGTTTCCAAATAGACTTTTGACCTTTTCGGTATATAGGTATTTGTCGAAAGCTATTGTACAAAGCGACTGCTGTTGCTCGGTTTTGAAATTGAACAAAACATCCTTGGAATCGACAAATTTTGAAGAATCGATAACTGTAAAAAATTCAACTAAAATTGACTGACATGATGACCATAAAAGGACATTAATTGCAAACATGATTGATGAAAGTAATTTTAAGGCACTGCTGATAATGAAATAAAATATATTAGAGGGAGAACGAGTCGAAAAACTTTTTTTGGGTTTCTGGGGCGCCTCTTGTGGGCAAAAACAGAAGGCGTCTTCGTAAACATAATGTTGATAAATTTCATATTTCACCAGTGCGTTCATAAGGCATAAGTTGTACATAGACAGGTGATCTCCAATGTGTATATGCTGCGTTTGTTCACGCTCGTTCTTTCTTTTGAAACCAATGACTGATGCGCCTTCGTCTAAGGCGTAACACACTTTTTCTTTGCCACATTCTTCGTCGAATCCATTGAAAATTTGGTTCAGCAGCTTTTGGTGTTCCAAAACTTGGCCGTAAAGACCAAAAGGAGGTAAGTCCCAACTCTGCAGCAGCCGGGTTACAGCCAGGGCGCCATGTTTGTATTCAAACTCACGGCTGCTAATACCCGCGCATTTCACCCCGGCCACTGTGTGTCCGGGCTCGTCATCTGTTGAAAACATGATTAAATTTTTGTCCCCGAAAAAATCGCTCATAAGTAGATTTCGTTTATACAGCGAAGACTCTTTAGGATCAGCAACATGAGCCCACCAATCCGATTGCGCTAATTGGGAGTTCAAAGTGGCCGAGGCACCTCCGAATGTGACGACGAAGTCGGTGTATTCCGACTGCCGAGGCGAAGAAAGATATCTCTCAACTATGAAGAGCGAAGCGAGAAGATTTTGAAGAAGTTGCGAGTCGTCGTGCTGGTCGTGAGCGAAATCGCAGGTAGATGCATCAATGCCCACGTACATGAGGTCTTGGATCTCGGTTAGAATTTGAGTTGGGTCAGTGGCCTTTGACAAGTTCAGCTTCGGTGGGCAATAAGGCCACGGAGATATGTATACGTGAAAACAACCCGGCTCACCTGTTTTGTTTCCACAGCGAAGGTCTTTAGACTCGATTGCGCGAGCTAACAAACTTGTCACACTTGGGTTTATAAAAAAAGAATCTTTCAGCGCATCCATTTGTAAAATTGGTTCGGAAAAATGAGCTATTCCTATATAAAGCATTTCGTGAAATCGACTCTCCCTGTAGCGAAAAACCTCGAAAACAGCTTTTCTTTTGTAAACATAGAGATCAATGTTCGTGTATAGGTCAGCAACCACTTTGCTGACTTCACTTTCTCCATTCAAAAGTCTTTGGTAAAACACTTTAGACAAAGTTTGGTTCACAAAATTGAAGGCACTGCTAAACTTAACTTTGAGCTGATGATGTTCGAAATTGTAGGTGACAAAAAACTTGAGCACGGGATGAAGTTGCAAATTTCCGCGTGAATTCATTACAAATGCCACAGAAAGAGGACCCAATCGTTCGACGAACAAGTACTGGTCCAAATCTCGAAGAGCGATGTCGACGCCAGTGACGCCGAGCAGCTTGTTTTGGGCATTGGGCTGGGGGCCTGGGTACTGTACTTGTTGTGTTATATCGGCGTCTGACGCATTTATGACTGGGCATGTTAATGACCACACCAGTCCGAGATGCCCTAAAGTTACCCACTCTTTTTCTTGCGCGATGAGAGTTCACTTATTGTGTAGGTTGAACTTTGATTAATATAATAATAAATTGTTTCCAGTATAGGTTCACCTTTATCAATATAATTTATATAAATGACCACTTGAAATAACCCAATCTGGGAGATCGTCATTAGAAAAATTCTGCCTGTTTTCAGACGTCTCTGAGCGCAAAAAGAACAGATTTTGATTAGGATGGTGGTGTAATACTACCGTTTTTTTTCTATTGCAATTGCTACACCGGTTTAATTGCTACACCGCACGAAGTAGGAGAATCAAGTCGCTGCCAACTTACGCAAAGTGGTGCTATAAGTTATTTTTGAGGTAGAAATTTTTGTCAAAACCTTTGATATACAAAACTGCATTACTGTGACACATTACGCATTTATGCCATCGATTGAAAAAATAATCATAAACCGACAAACTGGGCAGTGCAGTTGCCAAAATCAGTTTCAGTTACAGCAAAACAAAAATTTGCACGCGACTGTGGTCGGAACATTCTGGGCTATTGGAAAAGCCACCGGCTATTCCTGCTAACGGCTATTCCGGCTATTCCTGTTGACGAGAATAGACGGTTGCTTTACAGTTAGTAGAGAATGCGCCTATTACAGTCGCGTGCGAAACTTTGTAAACTGTATACTTATACCTGTGGTCCACCTCTGGACAACAGCTTCGGATAGTCTGTACACTTTGTAGTAATCTATCGCATTGGGGGTGGACATGACTCTAATGTACTGCACGGCACTGGAGTGCACAGCTTCCATAGAAGGCACGGCGTGAAATAGCCCCTTAGTGTGACACGCAACCCACTTCATGTAGTAGTCCTGGTAGGATGCCGCACCCTCCACGTAAGTGAACACCCGCACGTCTTTGTTCACGGCATCGCCCAGGTTAGAAAACATGATTTGAGTGTCGCCTTCTCCTCCGTCACTGATTACCATCACTAAATAGTTTCGCGAAAATATAGCTCTATTTTTAGCGCATATTCCTTTCCACGCCCCCACAGCAAAAATATACCCCCATTCAAAAAAAAGTAACAAAAGCAATTCAGCTCAAAATACCAAAATCAGAGTTAGGTGATCATTTTATAATAGGTTGTCACCATACTGGGAGACTGCAGGTGTACTTGGTTCCTTAATTCAGTATCCAAATAGACTTACAATAGTCTGTTTAAAGAAGAAATTATGGTAGCTCAAAATACCAAGAAAAACTTTTAAAATACGAAATATTTAGTTTATGGTGCGTCTGTAATGTTGGGAGAGGACTCCAATAGTATTTTGTTCTTTTCCAGTATGGAATCCCAGGCCTTGCAACAAAAATTTACAGGCCCACCAAAGCATCTCGGTTCTCGTGTAGGTATTAAATTGCTGTTTATCTAGATCATTAACACTAGGAAGGAAAAGAAATAGGCGTCCCAAAACTGAAAATTGGTCACAGCTTTTTTCCTCTCTGTATTCGGGAGGACTTTGATTTGGGGCAAATTTTCTCTGGAAAATTAGAACTACAAAAAACGCCAACTGGAGTCAAGTGAAGTAACATATGCAGGAATCATACTCTCACCGCTTAAAAGCCTCCTTTGGATACTGTTTTATAAAACAATTTTTTGACGGCCGACCCTGAAAACTGTCTAAAGGAGAATTTGGAGACAACATACACTAAATTAAGTGGATATCGCAAGCCTAAAAACCCTATTTTTCGGTCAAATTGTACTAAAAAGTGGTCGAAAAGGCTTTTTTGCGTTTTTTTCCAAACAACTGTTTTATAAAGCTTTGAGAGAGCTCAGAAATGAATTTCGACAGCATAGGAAAAAAATCGACGAAAGGTCCGAATTTTTTTTCGAAAAACTGCCCCTTAACAGTTCCTCCGCACTGGTTCTGGTACAACTAAAACAAATGGTTGATAAATCCACCAAAAATCCACAATAATTATATTAGACAGCGAAGGGTTTTGGATTCAGCTTACATCTGGCATATAGTTCAATTGGTGATTTTACGCCCCAACGTGTCAGAAACGGCTTTGATCTGTGGCACGCGCTAGTTCTTTTCTCCACTCGAGGCAACCGGCAGAATAATTGTTCGCTTGCATTAAGATTACAAAAGTTGATTAGTAAAGGCGGGACTTGAACTTATTCTTCAACAGACTGGTTCAAAACCTAGATTGGTAAAAATTAAGCACGAATTACCTCTTGACCTCTTCGTGAACACTTACGAATATCACTGCAAGTGTATCCCGCGTCTTTCCGCTTCCCTCGCTCTCGCCCGAATGCCTCATATGCAGTCCTGAACATTCCCTCAAAATTAGCAATATTCCTTGTATCAAATGGAATCCAAACCAGTTCCTTCAGACGCTCTTGGTTTCTAGGAGTCGCCTGGATGAACTTCATAGGCTTGTTCCCATTGGTCGGTTTTTGCGTCACATCATCGGTTGCGTCATCCGCGTCTGAAGCAGTTGTTGTGTCATCTGTTACGTCATCGACATCGTCAACTTCTCCATTGCAAGTTATCATGGGGTGAACTTTGTCATTGAAAAACACTATGCTCACAAAGTCTTGGTCCGTTAGAGTATCTAAGCCAAAAAAAACATGAAAATTGATATAAAAGTTAATTAAATCATGCAGCACGTTAAAATTTATACATCTTGGTACCCACCACTAGTTTTTTATTCATTTTAAAAAAAAAAGACACGATCTGATAGATGTGTGTTCTTATTTAGTTAACATGTATGTTTCTAAAAATCAGAAAAACGTTTAAAAATGTAAATGCTATTGGACGAAGTTTTTGATCATTAATTTTTCAGCGATTGAACAACTTTTTTCCGCGGATTCCGTTTTTTATACTGGACTTAAATAAAACCAGGGCACAAAATATATTCATTTTCCACAATTACCGTACCCAGAAGAATGATTGCCGTTTGTCTAATGAGCTTGTAAACTGAGCCAGTTACGCTTCCACTGCTGTCTAATGCAATGATGACAGTCTTGGAACTGGTGGCGGTGTTGATGTACCAGTCCTGCAGGCGAGAGTCGTATACCTGTAACCAAACCAGTTACTCGACAATCATCTAGCGAAACTGTTAACATCATTGATCCTGGCGGGAGAAGGGTAATATACGAGATGCGGCAAGAGCACAAATTACTAATCAAGTCAATGGTGACTGACTTCAAACCTAGATCTCTTAATGCTAGTTAGATTCTTTAGTAGTTAATAGCAAGTTCTTGACAATAACGGTGATCTTGAACATCTTCATCGATCAAAAAAAGCACTTTTAAATTAAATAAAAAAATTGTTGCGGTTCTTAGTTCTAATAAAAAAAAATGTTTGCTAACTCCACGTGAGCATTTGGATGTTAATTGATTTTGGATTCGTTAACTGAAAATAAGAGTGTTGGCAACAATTTTACATTAACTGTATTTGTAGTATCTTCACCATTAGAACACCACTTTGGTCAATCTTGGTTCCAAAGTTAATAATTCTGCCAGTTTGCTGGTTGTTGCTCACCTTACTCATCAAAAAGGGACTCATCGGGTAGAGTCGGAAGAGCCCACTGGCCATGGCGAAATACTGCCAGGTTGGCTGGAACTTTTCATGGTCGCTGAGGAGGGGGGTTTTGAAGATGAAATCGATTTCCTGGGTCCAGTGAAGGTCTCTCCGGATGTCGCGGGATCCATAGTAGATGTCTGTCGGTATGTGGACTGAAGTGCCGTTCAAGCTTACCAGCCTGTCGTGTCTAAAATATGCCTGTCGTGTCTACCTGTCGTGTCTACGTTCTCGATATAATGGTAAAATTTATTCGAAGTAGATCAAGGCTATCGTTCAATTTTTCAATACTGTGTTTGTTAGACACTCTCTTCTTTTGCTCCAAGAGGCGGACTAGGGTAGAGGCTTATGGCATTTTTAGGCTCTTTTTGGAAAATTTTGACCAAAAAAATCACGTTTATTTTGGCGCGCGCTCCCCCCTAAGTTTAGTATATTTTGGGACCGAAGGCGCCTTAAGAAATATTTTTGGGTCCGTTAACCAAAAATGGATATCTTGAAATAGTACAAAGGGGAGACCCTAAATCCGCTCTTGCATGTAACTTTGACTGGCGGAACTCCATCTTTTCTTACGGTCGCTTACGGCCAACATGCTGAGAACCATTTCAAACCGAGTGTCAAAATTTAACTTAATTCATGGCTGAATATTAGTTCTCTCGCTTCTAAACAAAATATCCAAATAATTATACAAAAAAAAAACTTGAACTTTTTGCAGTGCCACTGAGGTTGTAAAATTCCTCTCTACAGCTACCCATTACTTTTTGTAGTACTGTGGCTTTAATCTGCAGCTTAAAATCAACTTTAAACTTCCAACAACTAAAAACTTCGGTCGAACAGATTTGTCAATTGAAATTAGTGGTCATGCAGTCCAAAAAAGTTCCAGGTGCTAGGTAATAAGTAAATCAAAAGGCTCCGACCACAATTAATTTTGAAATGAAAATCATCTTTAACTTTCAATTTTTTTCATTTTGTGCCCCTATTTTGTACAAGGAAATGAAAAGAGGAATTAAAGTCTTCTCAGATTTTCTGTTATATTTGATTTTAGTTGCTTTGGCAACATCTTTAACGACGATGAATTTTTTTTCAAAAACATGAAAAAAAAACTGTTTTTTTTTTGTCAATTTTATTTGTCAAAACTTCGTCAAAAAAAAGAACAATGAAGGAAGCTTTAAAAACTAGTTTTTCATTGATAAAAACTTTTTCAATTCAGTTAGGAGACTTCAAAAAAAAATTGAGTTTTATAAGCAAAATCAAACTTTCCTACCGGTTTTCAAATGCTAGTTAATAATCTCTATAGCTTCAGTGTACAATTATGAGATTCATTCGTCTAAAATATTCATGATTTCTACATTCTCAGAATGGCAAAAAACTAAAATTAGATTACAGCTGTTTTTCATTTTTGTTCCGACCATTTGAAAAATGGAGAAAAACTTTGAATTCGGGTGTGATTTAAGCTTTTTGTTTTCCTCGCAAAATTTGTTTTCCTGGCCCTTTCAGTCATGATTCGAACGAAACTTTAAAAAATAAATTGAGCGAGCAAGCTTCAAACAGCTTATTAAGTCGTGAAAAAAATTCCAGAAAATTCAAAAATAATCTGCACAAAATGAAAAAAAAAATTTATTTTTTTTAGTTTTAGTTTTTGTAGTCATTTTTGTACAATCATTTTTTTCCAATTTGTCTAATTTTTTTAACTATCAAATATGCCTAAATTATTGTTTTTAATTCAAATCTCTTTCTCCCACTACGCAGAAAAAACAGCACTGATTTGAAAAAAAAAATGTAGTTTTTTAAAGACTATTGTCGGAACATTCAGTGCTACTTGCACGGTAACAGGTTATCCTTGTTGTTTATTGTGCTTATCAGGCACACTTTTCAGGTCAAAATTTAAAGAGAATTTCATACAAGAAATAATTTTTGGTTCCGACAACTGAAAATGGTGAAGAACTTTGTACTTGGGTGTGTTTTAGTTATTTTTTTTTTGTCATTTTCCACGCAAAATCGGGAACTATCGGACTGGGTTGATGATATATTATATTCAAGTCCTTTCAATGAGGATTCGAACAACTTAAAAAATTCTTCAATTTCCCCAAGCGTCGAAAAAAAAACGTTTTCAATTTTTTTGTGAAGTTTCGAGAGAGTAAAGCGAGCGAGCATGTTTTTTTTAATCAAAACACTTGCCATGAATAATCAAAAAATAAATCGATGAAATGCTTTAGCATTTTAGAGCATTTTCAGCCCAAATTTGAGCGACATTAAAAATCGAGCACATCAAACGGATAATTTTTTGTCTGGCGTAAATTTCAGCATTTTCTGCTAGCTTACGGCCAACATGCTAAAAGTCATGATGTTCCTCACCTCTCACAAGCATCAAATTAGTCTTTGAACAAGGGTTTTCCTATGAATGAAACAACCGCTACGTGACGTGATTCTGACTCTGAAAAAACATTTGAAAAAAGTTTCTTAAAATTTGTATTTTTAAGACTTATTTACCGCTAGGCTGATATGAAGGCTAACTAGAAATTTTGAGTGTCTGATGCATCTATTTTCTTTTTAATGAAAAATAGTCAAAAGATTGAAATTTTTGAAAGTTGAACATCAGTCTTCTTGTTTATTAAACATGATCAAAAAATACATAAGCATCACCTTTTTGAATGTTTTGCAATATTCCGCTCTACAACTTTCAATTACCTTCCGTAATGCAATGACTTCAATGTACAGCTTGTGAAAACTAAAAAAAACTAACCGTCTAATTGACAATAAATTTTCAAGTTTTTCAAAAAAATAGTCGATTGCCAAGATTTGTCAAATGAAATCGCTGGTCATGCAGCCAAAAAAGTTACGGTCTCTAAGCAGGTAATTCAAAAAGTTTCGACCACAAAGGTTTTAAGAAAAAAATGATTTTTTTTTCAATTTTTGTCGTAATTGCTGCATGAAGTGGGGAGAGAATTTAAATTTTTCCTAGAGTTTTTTAACTGTTTTACATAATTACAATGGCTTTTGAAAAATTTATTATGAAAATCAATTTTTTGATATGTAAGGAAAAATTTATTCTTGCTGTTTGTCACACTTCTTTTTGAAAGTTTGAATTTTATTAGAGGAAACAACATTTGACGCTTTAGAAAAAGTTTTTCAAAAGTAAAAACTTTAAATGAGTGAAAACTTCAAATAAGTGAAATTTTAAATGTAAGCTGAACTGAAAATGATTTTTTTTCCAATTTTTCTCAAGAAAAGGTTATTTAAAAAGTTCTTACAGTTCCAATGTAAGGTTTTTAAAATAATTTTAACCGAAAAGCAGAATTTTTTCTAACGGATTTTCTCAATGATTTTCCTGTAATGTTTTAAGAAACTATTTAGCAAGAAAACGATCAATTTCGTTATGTTTTGTGGTTATCTGAAATTCGCATATCAAGGTTCGTTATTTACTTTACTTATGGATTTGAGTTTCCAAAAAATTTTTTTTGCCAAAACAATTCAAAGTAGCACCCTTCAAAAGTTTTTAATCAAATTTTTGCAAATTCCATTTTTTTACGTTTAACTAACACGTAATGGAATTTAAAAAACATCCAAATAATTCAAATCTAGGTCCCGAAGAACCCCCCACCCTAAACATTCTGTTTTTTTAGAAGTGTTCAGTGCAGCTGTCAAGTTGCTATTGTAGAAAACAGGTTTAACGGCGTTACTGAGCAGTTTTTGTAGGCTTATCAGAAAGTTTTTTGCATGCTCTTCTTCTAAAAAATTAGACTCTATTGGTACCTGAAGAGCCATTGAAAAATTTACGATGTTTAGTTAAAAATTTTTACAGAAATAGTCGCAAAAGGAGGAGTCTCCTGGAAACTTTATTCGGAGGTGTTTTTCAATTGTTTTAGAAGAAATTAAAAAACGAGCTTGATCGATCTAAAAAAAATCGAAGATAACTTCCTAAAACATTTTCAAACATATTTCAAAAACGCTGAATCACCGCCTCTCAAACTTTCTACAAACACGGCATTTTCTTGGATGAATTACTTTTTTGTACGAGAACCAAATCAATATTGTGAGCTCTGCTCGAATTTTTTCATATTTTTTGATTTTACTAAAAAAAGTCAAAAATTACATAATTGGCTGCCTTTTGTTGAATTCTGTGGGAAATTTAAGTTTATTCTGTTTTCTCTATTTTTGTCGAACCACTTTTATCTCATCAACATACCCCATTTTTAACTCTACTAAGAATACAGAGAAAAATTTGAGTAGTCCTCCTATTTAAGTCTAGGTAGATTATAAAAGCTAGTGAAAAATATTTTATTTACGGTTTCAAATGTATTGCAATTTTCATTATTTGAAGTAATTTTTCAGGTTATGTTAGTCGATCATTCAACTACCTCTGCACAGTTGTCAGCTATACTTGTTTTTGATATGAATTGAATTTGCCTTCTAAACCAGATTTAATTAATAACTAACCGCCTGATCAACAAATTGTTTTTTGTAAAAATATTTTTGTAAATGAATTCCCGTCAAGCAGATTTTTGCAATTTCAAATTCAAAAACAACTTATCATGCATTAATTATAAATCATAATTAATTTTTTGATAACTTCGGTCAAAATTTGGTTGAAGCAGAATAAGATTTTTCTACGATTAACTAACACGTAATGGAACCTAAAAAACATCCAAACAGTTCAAATCTAGGTCCCGAAGAACCCCCCACCCTAAACATTCTGTTTCTTTATGAAGTTTTTAGTGCAGCTGTTAAGTTGCGATTGTAAAAAAAACAGACTTACAGGCGTTACTGCGCAGTTTTTGTTAGCTTATCAGAAAGTTTTTTGCTTTGCTCTTCTTCTAAAAAATTAGACTCTATTGGTACCTGAAGAGCCATTGAAAAATTTACGATGTTTGGTAAAAAATTTTACAGAAATAGTCGCAAAAGGAGGAGTCTCCTGGAAACTTTACTCGGAGGTGTTTTTCAATTGTTTTAGAAGAAATCAAAAAATGAGTTTGATCGATCTAAAAAAAATCGACGAAAGTTTCCTTAAATTTTTTTAAACATATTTCAAAAATGCTGAAACACCGCTTCTCAGGTTTTCTACAAACACGACATTTTATCGGTTGAATTACTTTTTTGTACGAGAACTAAATCAATATGGTGAGCTCTGCTTGAATTTTTTTCATATTTTTTGATATTACTTAAAAAAAGTCAAAAATTACATAATTGGCTGCCATTCGTTGGTTTCTGTGGGAAATTTAAGTTTATTCTGTTATCTCTATTTTTGTTGAATCACTTTCATCTCATCAACAAACCCCATTTTTAACTCTACTAAGAATACAGAGAAAAATTTGAGTAGTCCTCCTATTTAAGTCTAGGTAGATTATAAAAGCTAGTGAAAAATATTTTATTTAAGGTTTGAAATGTTTTGCAATTTTCATTATTTGAAGTTTTTTTCTCATGTTATATTAGTGGATCATTCAACTCCCTTTGCACAGTTGTCAGCTATACTTGTTTTTGATATGAATTAAATTTGCCTCCTAAATCAAATTCAATTAATAACTAACCGCCTGATCAACAAATTGTTTTTTGTAGAATTATTTTTCTAAATGAATTCCCGTCAAGCAGATTTTTGCAATTTCAAATTCAAAAACAACTTATCATGCATTAATTAAAAATCATAAACTATTTTTTGATAACTTAGGTCAAAATTTGGTTGAAGCAGAATAAGATTTTTCTACGATTAACTAACACGTAATGGAACCTAAAAAACATCCAAACAATTCAAATCTAGGTCCCGAAGAACCCCCCACCCTAAACATTCTGTTTCTTTATGAAGTTTTTAGTGCAGCTGTCAAGTTGCGATTGTAAAAAAAACAGACTTACAGGCGTTACTGCGCAGTTTTTGTAAGCTTATCAGAAAGTTTTTTGCTTGCTCTTCTTCTAAAAAATTAGACTCTATTGGTACCTGAAGAGCCATTGAAAAATTTACGATGTTTGGTAAAAATTTTTTACAGAATTAGTCGCAAAAGGAGGAGTCTCCTGGAAACTTTACTCGGAGGTGTTTTTCAATTGTTTTAGAAGAAATCAAAAAACGAGTTTGATCGATCTAAAAAAATCGACGAAAGTTTCCTTAAATTTTTTTAAACATATTTCAAAAACGCTGGATCACCGCCTCTCAGGTTTTCTACAAACACGACATTTTATCGGTTTAATTACTTTTTTGTACGCGAACCAAATCAATATTGTGAGCTCTGCTTGAATTTATTTCATATTTTTTGATATTACTAAAAACAGTCAAAAATTACATAATTGGCTGCCTTTTGTTGGTTTCTGTGGGAAATTTAAGTTTATTCTGTTATCTCTATTTTCGTCAAATCACTTTCATCTCATCAACGAACCCCATTTTTAACTCTACTAAGAATACAGAGAAAAATTTGAGTAGTCCTCCTATTTACTTGTTTTTGATATGAATTAAATTTGCCTCCTAAATCAAATTTAATTAATAACTAACCGCCTGATCAACAAATTGTTTTTTGTAAAATTATTTTTCTAAATGAATTCCCGTCAAGCAGATTTTTGCAATTTCAAATTCAAAAACAACTTATCATGCATTAATTATAAATCATAAACTTTTTTTTGATAACTTAGGTCAAAATTTGGTTGAAGCAGAATAAGATTTGCTTATGTTTTTGTTGCTATGAGCAACATCAGGTCTTTATTAGGCTAAACTGTAGATTCTACTGTGGGTTTCATCCTAGCGCAAACATTTTCTGCCAGTGGTCCTGATGGGGTGTGGGGGGTTTGCTTGCGTCGGCGCGCCGATAAACAAAAGGACTTTTCTTAATCAGTTTATCTATCGCGATTGGCCAGTTCTCAGCACGAATCAGCCTGATGTTCGGGATCCTCCCTACTTAAGCCTCTTATAGTAATAGAGTAAAAATGGCTAATCATTTTTGGAATGAGACAAAATCTGCATAAGTAAATCAAAATAGGACCGTATCTGTTACATTTTTCGCCTCGCACAAAATCTGCAGTGGGATGGAACCTGTTTGCACCAGCGAGACTATCCTCCTCCGTTTTGGCACCTTCTATGAGGTAAGAAAAATTGTGAAAACCCTCAGACAGTTTTGAGCTTGACTATACCTGCAGAACGACAGGGTGTTATCGGTAGTTCTGAAATCGTTTCAGGGTTTCGACCCACTGACTACCCTTTGATATTATTTTCGAACTCCAATTTTAGCTGACCGAATCTAAGACGCTATCGGTGCCAACATATACTAGTTTTGAAAGAAGAGCGAGTTTTCGGTCACGCTTGATATTTTTTTAGTCAAAACGAGATTTTTCAGTCAAAACCTTTGGTCAGTCGGGACGTTTTTGGCACGTTTTTTTTTTAAAATGCCTTCGACCTAGAAATTTTTGTCTAAGTAGAATCTTTATAGTGTTTTGGGATAGCTCCTAAAATCAATGTGGCCGATGTATAAAAACTTATCTTTTTTGAAATTCCTTCCTCGACAAAATCCTAAGTCCACCCCTGAAACCAGTAATGAAAATAAATAGTTTCCTATTTACTGACTTTTTGCTGAAGGCCAAACTGATATTGAAATCCATCAAATTCTTTGCCGGGAAAAAATCCGTATTGGTTTGCTCCGGGGTTTCCTCTGCATATCTTGCTTCCAATTCTAGGTATTCACAGTTCTGCTTCAGTTTCTGGAAGTGCTTCTCTAGAATAGCCCCAACTCTGATCGCCGAGTCACGAGCAATGTGTGGTGCCTCGTAGTCAAGGTCGACCTTGAACTGGGACAGAATAGATGCCTCGCTGATCAGGTACGATACTCTTTCTCGGAAATCAGACAGCGCCGGCAAATCGTCAATTTTTTTCATCTCAGAAGCTTGCAAGATAACTACGAAAACCACAAGATTTAAACACGCGTCCATAAGGCGTAAAAGCGACATAATTTTTTGTAACTGTTAAGATCTCTTCATTCACACTTCAGAAATACAAATCTGATATAAGTCTGAGATCAAACTTGAGTTATAAAATGAAGTTGGACCTTGTTCATCGCATATGATACAAAAAATATTGGATAATAAAACTGTCAATTTCTGCAAGTATGAGTTGTAATTTCAAGCACACTTGAATAATGAAACGCGGAAACTTTTATATATATTTTTAATCTTCTGAGGGAAAGAATATTTTAGTTTTTATGTCCAAAGTTGGCATTTGGAAGACAAAACAATAAATAAAATACCAAAATGATGCTTTTATTCTAATGAAGTAACCAAAAGGACAGCAACTAAGGGAAATAAGGCTGAAAAAGGGACAGGTATAAATTGGCCATAAAATGTTGAATGATTGACATTATTTTGACCAAGAAGACCTCTTTTTGAATTTTGATGGAAACTGAAGATAAATTGTGAGGACTGTTCTCTGAAAGCTTTTCTCGCGCAAGCTAAAACAAGACTGCTCTTATCATTGCAAAACTCTTATAAATTTTGCGACTGTGCTTTAACGACCTGATGAAAAAAAAACGATAAAATGTTCGGCAAAAAATTCTTTTTTTTGACTCCGTCTTACACGCTATGTAAAGTACGAATTTTGCATCTGGTAACATATAAACAAAACCGTATCAAAACGGTAATGCCCGCTTCATTTAAATTTGGACAGGTTTAATTAACCGCCTTCGCTTAGAAAGAACAAAATATATCGCGCGTTAATTTTCCCAATTTGAATCATAGGGGTTAAAATAGTCCCAATTTGAATTATAATGGCTAGAATAGTCCCAATTTTAGTCCGCTATAACTTTAGAACACCTGGTCGCAGTGTTTTTATTTTGATTTGAGCTTTTTGTCTTGGACAACACTTTTTTCTGATGGTAAAAAAAATTCCGTTAAAAATGGCTAGATAAAAATTTGTGTATAGAAAAAAAACATTCGAGCAAAAAGATTCGTAATTTTTATTGAAAGTCGCAAACGTAGCCGATAACAAGCCCACCGCCAGGTCAGATGGAGATCGATTTTTTTTTGCATTTTCTTAATTTATTTTTGATTTTTAGCAAAATGCGTTCAGAGGAATAAATAGGAACTTGTTAGGGTTTTAACCAGCGGCGGATCTAGAATTTTCTAAAGAAGGGGGGGGGGGGGGTTGAAAAATTTGTCGACCTTTTTCAAAATGATTTTTTGGGCACTCCCATAATAGTATAAAAACACTATTTTGACAAAAGCTTTTGTGCCGAAAAAACATGTCAAAAAGGCGCGCGCTCCCCTTCAAAATTAGAATATATTGGCGCCAAAGGAGCCTTTGGAAAAATTTTAGGGTTGGTCGGCCGAAAATGAGTATCATAAGATAACACAAACCTCACTAAACAAGAAGGTGGACCCTTTGGTTGGTGAGGAGGTCGAAACCCTGAGAAAGAAATGTCTGACCCCCGCCCTTCCCCCTTTTAAATCCGCCCCTGGTTTCAACGAATCTATTTGGCTGAAAGTTTTCTATCATCTGGTCCTTCCTTCTATCATCAAGAAATCATCCACGATTAAATTGATTTTCCAAGCTCGCTTAAATTACTGTAAAACCCTATTATGCTCTTTAAAAATGTGCAGCAATTAGTAGGAAAAATTTTGAAAAAAATGATCTTCAAGTTAAAATTTAGCATATATTGGAGGACAAGAGGAGGGCCCCTAGTTTGGTCAGTGGTTTGAATCCTTGAGGGGGTTGGAAGTCTTAATACCCCTCTTTGGTAATACCCTGTCATCCGGTAAGATATCAACCAATTTGAACTTTAGATATATGTGTAAAACGCTAATTTACTTCTGTGCAAATGATTTATGTTAAGCCTTGATGGCTGATTAATTAGTGGCCTTGTGTCAACGGTTAAAAATATAGACATTTTGCTTTTGAGCAGAATGCGAACTTTCGCTAAAATTGAACGTTATGAAACGGTTTCTCTTTCAAGACTTCATTTCAAGTATGACCCAAGAGACATGGAGGCACGAGTCTATCTTATTATTCTAAGCGGAATTAATCTCATTTAAGCGAGATCTATAACTCGTAAACACACGTTACCACACCCCACCTCTCTGTGAATTGTTTTCAAATTTCCCCCGCTCTTACGAAGTCAGTTTAAAAAAATTTCAGGTTAAATACTAAATGGACTCATTTTTTTCATCTCACTCAATTTTATAGGAAATTTAGCAAAAAATGTTCGAAACATTTTTCAAACATCGCTGAGCGCTATTTCAAATTTATTAAATATTGTCGCCGCAGCATTTACAAGCATGTTAGAATTATTTGGTCAAGTAACAATCTTTGACTTTAAAGGGCGACGTTTGGGCGACGTTATCTGGTGTCGGAGCGTTATGAGGGTTTCAATAAATGAGAAGATACTTATTGATTAATTATAAGCAAAGACTACACTAACCTCTTTACTATGAAGGCTTCCCAAAGAGAGTGAAAAAGGACTAGAAATGCGCCTATACAAGCTTTAATTTGGTTCTACTTTTCTCAAAATTTTTCTAACCGTCTCAAACACATCAAAACTGAGAAAAGCTGATTGTGGGTTTAAGATTTCTGCATGAGAAGAATTAAAAAAAGAAGTAAATTATGGTATGGTCAAAATAAGCAGATGATCTGGTAATTTTCAATTCTGAGGCGATAAAAAAACGTTTAGCAATCAATTAGACCTGCAATAGGAAACGAAAAAAGATCCCAAACATGGAAATAAAATCAATATGAATAATGCATCGATGACGCACATTGCAAAAAACTGTGAGCGGTAGTTTTCAAAAAAAACGTTGAGCAAAGAATAGGTTCATCAATAATAGAGCAGAAAGCTACCTCAAAATGTTTCTTCTGGTCTTTTTAAAGCAGTCTTTTTTTTAATAAAATTTAACATTCTCCTCAAAAACATATAAATTTGATGCGAGAAACTGAAATTTCAATGTTATAAACACAGTTATTTTTGTCTACTTTCTCAAAAAATTATACAAAATGCAAAAAGCTAAGCGTTTTTGGCATACCCGATTTAGGCTTTTAGTTTTCAAGCACGTGATACTTATCATAACAAGTATAGAAGTAAAATTTTTTGGGTCCATCCCTTTTTGATGTGGTTTTTTCAGATCTAATACTTCTGAGCTTTTGAAACTCGAAAGATCAGTTGTTGTGAACAAAAACGTGATTGAAGCTTTCCAACGGCTTTTCGTCTGTATTTTTTTCTTTAGCTCTTTGAGCATTTTCTCCAAATCGCTTAAGCTAGCGCGTGAGCTTTTCTCCAAATGGTACGTTGCATTATACACATTACAAGTTCAATTAATTTGTGCACTTTGCATTTGCTTTAAAAAATCAGCATGATTAAATTTTATCTTATTTAAAATTTTTACAAGCGGAGATGAAAAACGGTTCCAAAATATATTTTTTTAATTATTCAATTTTTGAGCTCGATCAAATTAAAGCTATAAACTCCTCCAATGAAATTGTCAAGTTTCAGTGGTGCATTTTTTAGGAAAATTGGCAGTATTGATTACTCTTTTAATGGATGAAAATCGTGGCTTTTTTCGGTGTGCGCCTCTCCCACAAAGTGGACGCCGTGAGAAACTCTAAAAAATGGAAAACATTTTTCGCTTAAAAAACAAATTGATGTGGTGCAAAACGGAAACTTTTGGATAGCATAAGCGTCTCATATGATCTGGAAAAAAAATCGTTTATTTGTAAAAAAAAAAAACTACCGCTATAAGTAAGATATTATAGACGATCAATTAGTTTTTAGTGACGGAACTGAAGCTAATAAATCACAACACAAAGATAAAGTTCGAATCTAATTTTAGTAGGAATCCGGTTCAATTTCCGGAATAAAAAGAGGTCAAAATATTAAAAAGATGATCGAACGTGGTAATGCAATTGTGTTAGAAATAGAAAAAAGTAAAAATTAGAAAAAGCTAAGAAAAATAGGCACCAGCATTCGTACGGTGCAAAAAACTATCAGAATTTTTTGATTACGAATTTCCAAATTATTAGTCTGATGTTCGACATCAAACTGAAGAAATTATTACTTCACAGTATTAAATGAGTTTGATAAACAATGCTATGCTCGTTTTTTTTTGAAATTTAAAGGTCCCTCAGAACATAACTTTGAACTAAACCGGGAAAATAATTGTGTCGCCTAGATCAGAAAAAAGTTTTGGTGCCAGCGGCCCGGAACACCAGCCAACTTCATATGACTTGATAAAAATAATACTTCATTAATAATTCGACCTTGATGCGTATGACTCTCAAATGACAATCAGAGAAATTTTGTTGGGTGTTGCAATAGAGAATAATCTCTTTATTGGTGGTAATATATTAAGGAACCCTTTTTTGGTCAACAACTCGAACTTTGTTCGAACATTATTTTACCGAAACCAAACATCTATTTCAACTGTGGTTAAGAAGAAAAAATATGATAGTCAGTTGACGATGGAAGCTACCTTCAATCATGTTTGACTGAATCTGAATTTGGATGATTTATTTGCTCACATCGCTAGTATTACATTTTTGCATAGCATAAGAATCCAAAGTTGAGCCTGTTTCCCATTTGTGGAGCTTCATACTTCATCATCAGAGTTGTTTTCTTTCAATAACTTTGTAAAAATATTGGTTTAACCGTAAAATATTTGCTGGCGTAAAGTGCGGGCCACAATTGACTCTAAGCGTCACTTTTCATGAACAGGCATCGACGAAACAGCTGAATATTGAGCCATGTTTTAATAATAATCACTGAGCAAAAAGTAATTTTCGAGAAAAATTTTTTCCGTGTAGAAGTACAATTTTTTGAAAAGATATAAGGGACGTTAATGACCGTTCTTTGTCTATCTCGGTTTTTGGGCACTCACTGCGACACTCGCCTTCTTTTTTCATTAAAGTTTTGCAAGAAAAAAGCTATAAACACATTTTAAAATGTTTCAGGCAAATATTTTGGATTTTATGTAGTCGTTTCAGCGTAACTCTTAATTTACCTTAAAAATGACCCATTTTTGGAATAAAAATTTGGTCCCATAATTCGCAAAATTAATCGCATTATTTTAATTATGGTAAAGTTCTAAGCAATTTTTGTTCTCCCGTTTTGTCTATTCTTTGAAAAAAAAACTTGAAAGTTTCCAGCAATGCTCGTTTCATCCGAATAATTTAAATATGGACTGCAGCTGCTATCATTTATGTAACTCATGGGCGGATTTAGGGGGGAACAATTTTTTGGTCAAATTGTTCCAAAAAATGCCTAAAAAAGCCTTTTTTTGCCTGTTTCTTCAAAATTTTGCCCGCGGCGCACAAAATTTGGCGGCACAGTGGCTTTTTTGTGCTATGGGAGAGCTCGGAAAATCAATTTGGTCGACCTAAAACAACTCGACAAAATTTCCAAAACTTTTTGAAAATCCACTCTCTCTCGAGAAAATCTTAGATGCGCCCCTGGTGTAACTGCAGTTTGACTTGACTCTGCTTGCTTGAATTGACTATAGCGATCTGTTGTTGTTCTTGAAGTTAGTATCAATTTTATTTTTCAAATTTTTGAGTAAATTTTTAACTAATTTTTGATGACAAAAAATGACGAATGACAAAGAGACGTATGGATAATTGATCGAATTAGGCAATAAACAAAAAATTGGTCCACAAATTGCTGGCACTTAAATTGAACGTAAAGAAGACTAACTACTGTAATGAAAAGAGACTCAATTTTCGGCCAATAATGTTTTTTCTAAACCGGTATTTTGCTTCTGATTTGTTTGCTTTACTGTCTCTCATAATTGTCTTTTAAACTCACTGCCTTGACAAACCCGTCTCATTGTCATTCACCAAAAAATCAAAAAATTTAAAAACAAGGTCAGTTTTGTTTTTGACTTATTCTTGATACGAAATTATTTTTTTAGCTTAATTTGTTTTTGCACTCTCGCAAATTATGTTATTTTCTTTAATTTACAAAAAAAAACAAGATTTTGGAAGAATTTCTAGCTTCGATCTGTTGTCAAGATGTACGTATTTGGCAAACTTGGTCCATTTTGATTAGTTAAAGTGCAATTTGTTGCGTTCATAGAGCATGCGTTGGCATTGAATCAAATCAATTTAAAAATTTCTATGCCAGCAATATGATCTTTTTTAAGGAAAAACGAGAAGTTGAAATACATTTTATTGTATTTTACACCGTGCGTGGGCGTTAAAAAGATAATATCATTCATTTTTCCATTTTTAAAAAAAATTTTTATCAATATTTCTTCAAAGCAAAATTTTTAAAAGGCAGCCGGAACGGAACATTCAGAGTTTTGCCATGTAATATTAGCAACTTTGTTGCAAATCTCTGAGAGTTTAAGTTGAGCCAATCAAACCATTTGGAAATAATACATCTCTATACTCGTCGTTGCAATAACGCGTAAGGAGCAAACAGTTCATTCTCAAACCTGTTTACCCGTTGAATTCAATACAGTTATTTGATAATTTTGATATCACCAAAACTGTAAAACTTCTAACGGAAATTTGCACATAGGGAAAAATTAAGAAATAAAAATTTTGAAATTTATAATAGTTTATAAAAACTGGTGTATTTCCTTCGCTAAAATTATTTCTAGAGCTTTGCCGTGATAAGAGCACTCTTTCAACCACGCCAATCTGTAAAATATAAAGTGGATAGTTTTGTGTCTGGCAATGCATTGTCAAAATAAATGGCTCCTCATTTCAATTTCGAATAATTTAGTTTGTTTTTTACGCTTTAAAAGTAGAAACCCTTTTCAATTTAATTTTCAGTAGTCAAAGAAGTCCCATCTTTAATCACCTTTAACTTTAGAACAAATATATGAAATTTTCTTGTTGAGTCCGAACTTTGAATAAAAATATTTTTCAGATAGTATAAAAAAGATGCGCCAAAAAATTTATTCAAAATTCAAAGTTTGTCTGCGGGAAAAGAAACAGCCCGAGCGAATTTATTCCGACTTTTTCTTTGAAAAGCCATTCTTTTCTTTCATGTGAGGTTTTTTTTATACAAGTGCAGATGGACAAGTGGAGATGCAAAAATAATCTTGAGTAAGTGGCTTCTGTAGAAGTAGTAACATAAAACTGATTTTTCCGTTCTTTTGCCTAATTTTTTTCAATTGTTTTGAAATTTTTTGTTCGGTAATTAGTGAAAACAGAAATCAAGCTTCAATTAAGTTTTCTGGTGGCACCTGAGATAATTTCCATCAACTAGAAAAACTACTCGCCAAATGCGAGTACTGAAAAACACTCATCAAAAATGGTCTGTGGCAAATAACAAACATACTTAGTTCAAGAAAATTGGATTAGAAAGTTGAAATTTGTGTTTCGGAGAAAAAAACTTGCGATGCTGTTTCCCCATTTTAAAACTAAAACTCAATTTTTAATTTTTGATCACCTTGGTGATGGAATTAATGAAACATCTGAAAGTTTCTTCTGTTTCAGTCTAGGTTGTCGCGATACTGAGAAAATTTTTTGAAACACATCCATTTCATGTATGATAGATCTTCAGAATCACAGTTGAAAAAACTCTGATACAGTCAGTAGCTGAATTAGAAAGAAGCAGATACCACTCCCCCACCTTTAGCCTAACCGCTCAGCAATTTTCTGCCCTGAATACCCGAAGGATTTCTTTTGGTTCTAATTTTAGACAACAAGTTTTGATGAACAGCCCAAAAAGTTTTACTTTTTGTAAAGGTGCGTAAGGCGCCAAAAATACAATTTAGAGGAAAGCGCGCGACTGGAAAAAAAAATTTTTTTGGTCGAAATCTTCCAAAAAGTTCCTAAAAACTTCTTTTTGCTTTTTTGTTTCAAAAAATTGACGGAGTGCAAAAAGTTAGGTATATTTAGAGTCTTTATACTGATCTAGGAGAACTCAGATACTCAATTCGGTTAATGAAAAAAAAATTCCTCTGTTTTTTGTTTGAAGTGCACAAAACTTAGGGTGATGGAATTAATGAAACATCTGAAAGTTTCTTCTGTTTCAGTCTAGGTTGTCGCGATACTGAGAAAATTTTTTGAAACACATCCATTTCATGTATGATAGATCTTCAGAATCACAGTTGAAAAAACTCTGATACAGTCAGTAGCTGAATTAGAAAGAAGCAGATACCACTCCCCCACCTTTAGCCTAACCGCTCAGCAATTTTCTGCCCTGAATACCCGAAGGATTTCTTTTGGTTCTAATTTTAGACAACAAGTTTTGATGAACAGCCCAAAAAGTTTTACTTTTTGTAAAGGTGCGTAAGGCGCCAAAAATACAATTTAGAGGAAAGCGCGCGACTGGAAAAAAAAATTTTTTTGGTCGAAATCTTCCAAAAAGTTCCTAAAAACTTCTTTTTGCTTTTTTGTTTCAAAAAATTGACGGAGTGCAAAAAGTTAGGTATATTTAGAGTCTTTATACTGATCTAGGAGAACTCAGATACTCGATTCGGTTAATGAAAAAAAAATTCCTCTGTTTTTTGTTTGAAGTGCACAAAACTTAGGGTGATGGAATTAATGAAACATCTGAAAGTTTCTTCTGTTTCAGTCTAGGTTGTCGCGATACTGAGAAAATTTTTTGAAACACATCCATTTCATGTAT
>NC_087062.1:73894054-74081635 GCF_963678635.1 Symsagittifera roscoffensis | reverse complement strand
TGTTTCGGGACTATGATTTTTGTAGAGCCATGCTTGTCACATTTTTCCAAAAAAAATTCTACAGCTCCATAAAAATTTTCGCCAAAACAAAGTCTTGTTCCAACCTAATCCCCCACACACATACACACACAGACAAACTTCTGTTCTGAATTTTCTGAGCTTCTAGCACAGCAAACGGATCATCTTCGATTACCACCCCCTAAAGGTGGTACTACCTCAAAGAGTGCTCGTAAGGAATCACACGGGGTAAAACATAGAAGCTCGTTCTCTCGTAATTTGGAGGGTAGCTTTCTTTGAAATAGTACCACCTTTAGGGGGTGATCGACGATGACTGTTTGCTGTGCTAGAAGCTCAGAAAGTTCAGACCAGAATTTGAAACATGTGACAAAAAATGGCTCTACAATTGCTTTTCATTATCGGACAAATATTTTAGCACTCACTTTTTTAGAAAAACTCTAAGCAAATAGAATGTTCCTTCCTCCTGAGCGGTCGAAATAAAAACATTCAAATAACAAATTTTTTTTATTGCAAAAAAATTGATATCGATAATTATAAAAACGATCGTGATGCGAGAAACCTGGTTTGCATATTTTCCCATTGATAACCATTGAGCGACTGTCTGTAATTCTAATTTTATATGACAAATTTTAGTTCGTCGAAGTTAACCCGCACTGGTAAAATTTTTTATAATGGATGTTTTTCGACCAAAGTTTTGGCCAGATTGCGGTGGCAAACTTAGACCATGTGATGGACATTTAGTCCATATTATTCTGCTGTTTTTGAAAAACGGAAATCCATTATAACGCATTATAATAGCTGTAATCCAATTTTGATTAAAAAATAATTAATTATTCATAAAGTCCCGAGATTTGATTATTTTTGTAGATGTGAAACGCTTAATCTGTTTTTTTTTGCAGTTTTTGGAAAAAAAGAACCCGAACGAACACGTTGATCCCCTTTCCACCCAACCCCCTCGCACACCCTTCCCCCTACCACGTCCAACCACCACGCGCCCAGCTGCAGCTACCCCGTCTACAACATACCCCGCCTTATATCTATCTGTTTACGCCCTCCGTCAACAAACATGTCTGTTTACCCTCCCCTCCCCTCCTCTAAGTTAAAGATGGTTTTACATATGAAAAGGGAATAGATTGTGATCGCGGCTGAATTTAAGAAAATAGTAAAACTGAAAAAAAAACAATTAAACTAGCGTTTGTTCAAAATGAGTATGAACAAACAACAATAGCACGCAAAAAGATATAAAACAAGTTGACTATAATCCATTACAATTGATTGAACTGGATTATGTGCCCTTCAAAAAAATTAGAACGTAACTTGACTAGAAACCATTAAAATTGATCAAGAAAATGATAACAATAGTACATGTTTTTTATCTCCAAAAAGCGATTTTTGAAATATATCTTAAATTAAATTTTAAGAACTTGTCTTAATTTAAAAATGCTTCAATTTTCCAATTATCGAAGATCATTTTCCAACAATCAAAAATATGTAGCATTTAACTTAAAGTCTAGACTCGAAAATCACAAATAAATGATCAATTTTTATCAGATCTCAAAAATTTGAACCTATTCTTTTAGAGATGATTTTGATTGAAATTTGTACATTTGAGAAAAAAGCATCAAGCTTCGCAGCCTTACTTACCTTGATTTTCTTGTATTTTCTCTCTATTCGAACTGAGAGAAATTCAAAATGCATTAAAAAGATATAATCAATCATTTGTGGGATGAAAAAGTAACATAATTTGTTTATTAATCGATTTATTATGATATCATAGATCACCTGTTAGAATAGAAGACAGCATAAATTAGGGCGGTTTGTTCAAATAAAGCATCAGATGTTTGCAAATTACGGAGGTTGTGTTCTAACATTTTTCAAGCGCATCTATAATCTATGCAATCATACAACAATAGTTGCCTGTACCAACAGAAATGCCACAACTATTTTTGTTTTTTTTTTGTCCAGAAGTCTTCACCGATGCCGGAAAAAATGAACGGAAAAGCCAAAGTGCTCGCTTTTAGTATCGCGCCACTGCAGTTTTTACCGTTGGATTTTATTGTCTAAAATTTCGATATAGCTCAGCTATCATCTAGTTGCAAATAATAAACTGCTGGTTGATAATGTTTAGGGCTGATTTCGGGGATGGACAAAAAGACAAGATTATGGGGAAAGCACTTTGCAATGAGCTCCGGTTTCCTTTTTTCACCGATAGATTATCATGCTTGATTCTTAAGTTTTGTTCCACGGAAAATGTGGTGTCCGGACTCTGGCTTGTATCCGGAAGCTTCCCGTTAGATCAATCGCATGCGCATCAATGTGATTATTTTATAACAAAATCACAGGAAGTCATCAGTTTTACCGTAGAAACGTTTAATAAAATAATAACAAGACTGTTCGTATCATAGCAAAGCCCTCTTTATTTCGACTACGTAGTAAGTGTTTAAATAAGTTGACGAGTTTTTCACAAAAAAAAATTAAGAAATTTTGAGAATGTTTGAAAATTACATCCCTCATGCTATATGAAGTACAAAGTGATAGATTTCGTTCCTAGTAACCTAGCAGCAGTTATTTCAGCTAGTTGCTTCAACCTATTTGGAAAGAATTCTAGGACAGGGATATATCCACTCACGCATTAACAGCGCGAAATATATTGCGCGTTAATTGTCCCTAATTGGCCATATTGGCAATCTGTAAACCCCCATAACTTTACGAAAAAAGATTGCAGGTGAAATATCTTGTTAAATTTGAGATGAAAAACTATACCTACTGCATCATGTAGAAGAAATTCAATCAAGAAAAACTAGTTAAAAAATCAAAATTTGTCTGGACAAAAAAAACTGCTCGTATCAGGGCAAAGCCATAATTGTTCCGACTCCACATTAAGGTTTATGAAGTAAGTGTGTAAATATTTTCCTCCCGTACGTCATTTTAAGTATAAAATGATAAAATATTGATCGTATCAAGGCAAAGCCCGACCTGAATGTTCCGACTGCCTTTTGAGGTCTAGGGAGCAGTAACAGCATAAAAACATTATGTTACAAAAATATAAGAAAATTAATTTTTTAGTATGAGATTTTTTTTTGTAAAAATAATCACCCCACACGCCATCTAAAGTACAGAACGTAGGTTTCGCTCCCAGTAAGATATCAATTATGGCAAATAAGCTTCTTTCAACCAATTTAAAACAATTTCTAGGACAGAATAAATTTCCGCTTACGCGTTAAAAGCGCGAAACAAATCGCGCGTTAATTGTCCCAAGTTGGACAAATGGCAATCTTTAAACCCCTTGAATTTTCAAAAAATAATCACAGGTGAACTACTTTTTCAATTCTAAACTCATGACAACAATACCTTTTGAATAATATGAAAATTCCGTCAAAAAAGGCTAATTAAAAAGTCGAAAATTGTCTGAAGAAAACAACCCAATATGAGCACAAATTTTCCGTTATTTTTGTTGCGAAAGTCAAAACAATAATTCGTATATAAAAAGTATTAAATCAATTATGGTAAATAAGCTTCCTTCAACCGATTTGGAACGGTTTCTAAGACGGATTGAATCTCCGCTTACGCGATAATAGCGCGAAATATATCGCGCGTTAATTGTCCAAAAGTGACCAAAATGGCTTCTTTAAACTCCCATAACTTTGCGAAAAAGGATCATAAGTGAAATATTTTTTCAAGACAACAATAATTTTTAAAAAAATAAAACATATAAAATTTTGGCAAAAAATTCAAAATTTGTGTGACAAAAAAAAACCACACCGAGCACAAATTTTCCGTTATTTTGGTTACAAAAGTCGGAACAAAAGAGCATACGTTTCAAAAAATTCACCCTTTTTCGACAGTTTGATTGATGCTGTAGCAACTTTCCCTCCCTCATGAAAAACAATGAAATAAGTCAAAACTGACTCTGAAAGTCACTACATATCAATGAAAAGTCTGAATTAAACCTTCGTGATATATGATGATGAGAAAGATTATCATTACATGCTTTGGCGAATGCTGAACAGCGATTACTATCATCCTTTCGTCAGCTGAATAACTTGAGCAAAATTATCTTTTTTTCACTCTGTTTTTTTATTTAAATACACCTGATCCCTGATCTTTCCCTTTTTTTCTCAGACTGGCTTACCAGATGGTTTTTAAATCGACCTTTGACAATATACCGTGAAGAGCAAACTAAACAATCGACTGCACAATTCAAACTATTTAAAAATTAATTTCAACGGCTGCATGTCAACAAATTTAGCTACAGAAAACATAGCAAAAGCAAAGAATTAAGAAATAAATTCTGACAAGGACATCATCAAAGAAAAAAGGAAGAAGAGAAAATACATGTCTGACAAAAAATACATGTCTTCATAAAAGAAAAAAATCTTTGCATTTAAACAGAATTGTTTGCTTGCATATTGATATTGGTTTTTAACCCCGAGTTGAGCGAAAAAAGTTGCGTGTAACTACTCTGAGGGGAGCGAGCTTGAGAAAAAAACAGAACTGTTTTTAATAACAAAACCTCTGATACTTACCACTTTTCTGAGCCATTTTCCTTTCAGACTTGCTTTTTCCCTAACCAAAAAAAAATATTTTTCGAGCTTTCCTGTTTGCAATTTGCTGTTAATCTAGATGAAAACCTAAGGAACAATTATTTTTGAATTTTGTAAAAAAAAAAAACAAAGAATGTTTTTTTTTTAGATAAAAGAGGGTGAAACAGTTGATGAGCTTGTTGTTTGGGTCACTCTTGTCTTAATGTGAATGTTTGTCGTTCCATTGTTTCGGTTTGAAATGTGTTTGCGTGTAGATGCGTTTTCCTCACGTTGTTCTTGGAAAATTGTTGTCCGTTTAAAATGGAAACAAGTGATAAAATGGCATCTAAGTTTAAGTTCACAAAAAAATGAAATCTTTTTTCTCAAAAGCATTTTGGAAAAGAAAACAAACACAAATTAACAGAAAATAAACAGATAATTTGATTTTTGCTTTTCGCATGAAAACGTTAAACACAATTGAATAGATTTTTCAAAAAAAAGAGAAAAAAACAATAAAAAAATACAAAAACAATTTTTTTTTTGAAATATAAGAAAACAAACACCATTTCAAACAGTCATTTGAAGTTTTGAACTTTTTTTTTAGAATCAAAATTGAATAAGAGGCAAAAATGTCCCAAACGGAACAAGCGACGTCCTTTTCTCCGACTCTCAAAAACTAGGGACGATACCATTACCAACAACACGTCGACAAAACTGCAAAATTGTCTCGAACAAAATCAGGCTAGCTTAAATTGAAACAAAACAATCTATGGAGCTCCTACAGTCATGAATAGAAAGAGGGACCCATATTAGTTTTTTGAAGAGTTTGGCGCAGAAAAAAGAAGACTGATTGGAACAGATGAAAGTAATAGCAACCGAAGTGTTCGCAAATGGATCTTCGGAAGATAACGACAACGCTGTGGAGATATTTGTGTGTCCTTCACGACAACTATTAGAGCTAACCCACAACCTCAGCACTTGAACCGAAGACTTAACCAGCTTTTCTGGTTCTAATACAATAAAGGTAAACAAATCGACGCCTGTATCAGGACAAAATCCCTTCGTCAAGGACACACAGGCCAAAAAATCACTTAACTGATCCCTCTAGCAACCGCGTGAACATTTCATCTGATGAAGAGCCAAATAATTTTCAGAATGACATGCCACTTCACCAAAACTCACACACAGACGTACCGCAAATATCATTGAACCACTCTGCGAACGAAACATTTTCTAGAGAGTTGACCTCTCTAACTTCTCAGTCAAGAGAAGAAAGCTTGGAACAAGAAAGGCATACAGGATTTGAACAACCTATTCAACCAACAAATCAACTACTACTTGCATCAGTACAACAAGCGTCGCCAGCCAATTTACGTTTGATTCAAAGCCATCATTCGTTTCAGTTTTCAGCTCCTACAGTTAATGCAAATCTACACGGAAAATTTTCATTGGAATCTTCGTTTAATTAATCCAATCGTCAACAGCCAGGAAATATTATCCAAATCTCGACTTCAAAGGATAAAAATTTTCATCTATTTTATCAGAAAAATGTAGAGCAGTTTACATCTCCCCCTACCGTCATACAAATGAATCGGAACCCCTTTGCTCAGAGTAACTCAAATGAACAAATTCAAAGCAATTTGGATGTGAACAAGTAGGTACTGGATAGTCATGGGAATATTAGAAACCAATTAAACATTCTAAATGCACATCATTGTCATAAACAGGTTTTCTACAACCCGATCTCAAGAAAAAGCGAAAAAAGTAGAGATGCACTTAGGAAAAGTCATTCAGGGTATCTCAGTCAGCCTAACTATAATCAAACGCCAACCCATCTGCTAGTGCAAAGTGATCCATGCAACCAGATAAGGGACACCCATGGGAGTATACGAAGCGAAACAAACAATATACAGCTACAAAAAGCAAATTGATGAGGTTTTTAAATACCCAATTCCATCAAGCAGTGAACAGAACGGAGATGCCTTTAGTGAAAACTGTTCCACAAATTTCAATCATGCTAACTACAATCAAACGCAGCTCTTTCAAACGATTCAAAGTCATCGTAACAACCAGGAGATGGATACTCATGGCGGTAACAGGTACCAAACATACAATCTACATGCACAACATCATCTTGATCAGGCTATAAATAACCCAATCTCATCAAACAGTCAACAGGAAAAAGATGCAATTGGAGGAAGTAATTCAAAATTTTTCAATTATCAGAATTACAACCAAGCTCAACCCATTCCAAAAATGTACACTTTGAAACTGGCGCAAAACTTCAACCCGGAGGAACAAGAAAAAATTTCGTATTAAACTTCCCCCTATTAAACTATTTAACTACGACGGAGACCCGATGGCTTACCACGACTGGATAAACATATATTCCAGGCTACAGTTGAAAGGAATCATACAATAAGTAACACTCATCGGGTAACTTTTTTATAAGAATCCGTGTCAGGAAAAGCAAAAGAACTCATCAAAGGTTACTCATGTAACCCTGCTTTTATAAAGCTGCACTGAGGACCTTCAAAACCATTTTGGCGACCCGAACTGTTTTTTAAAAACCTTCAATCAGCACATCGAAACTTGGGCGTCCTCAACTAGTAGCAATTTTTTTTCAGTGGTTTCATTTGCACCCTTTTTGAAACAGTTAGTGTGGACCTTCCAAAATTTGAGCTGGACAATCGCAGGAGAAAAATAGCAAACAATTACTTTCACACGAATAAACAAAGCGCAAAGCGCGCAACATACAAGATTTGGGATTTGTATTCATTTGCGTCCAGGCAGTCCTGTTCTTGCCAATGCATAGTTCAGACGAGACAGGCCTGAAAGTGAAATTTTGATTGACCAAAGCAAGATTGCGCCTATTAAACAACGGAGCTTACCAAAACTTGAAATAGAGGCTGCAAAAATTGGAGCACGTTCTTTGTCATTCGCGTCCAAAGAACTTCATCTCAACAGAACAGCTTCTTTACATGTCTGGAATGACTGTTAGCTGGTAAATCGACTAACTGAAATCTCATCAATTGATCATCAACTACCGTGTCATCACGTTCCAACTACTCTAACACCAGCAGTTCACGGTGCTCGAGGTCTTGAACCCAGCAAAAAAAAAATGGCTCACAACTCCAGCTTTTATGAAAGAAGCATCTTTGATATAAGAAAATTTCTCTTACAACATTTTGCGACATTGAACGATTTTCTACATGAAAAAAGCTGATTTCAACTCTTACTACAAGAATGAGTTTCATTTCCAAACTACAACTTGGGATTCTCAAAAAGAAAACAATCAAAAACTATCCTCCAGTGACAAAAATGCATGATTTTGCAACACCGCGGATATTGAAAAAGCCAAGTTTTACGCAATTCAAATTTATCCGGCTCAGTCATTCCCTAATAATATCAAAAAGCTAGAAAACATAAAAAAAATTGACAAAAAAGGCAAATTGGTTCAACTGAATCACTTTTTGGACCAAAAGACTGTTCTAAGAGCTCGCAGTCGTCTTGAGTTCGCACCTCGTATGAAAAAAGATGCAAGATTTCCGATAATGCAATAAAATGCAATAACAAAGTTGTACATTGAACACGAACACCAAATTTGTGTACATCAGGGATCAGAGTTTGTCAAATCCTTCATACAGCAACGCTACTACACAATTGGTGTAGGACTGATTCTACTCTTCTTGCGTTTTAAATTTTTTATACCCAGACAATTCGATGCACAGAACCTCCAGCAAAAAATGGCACTGCTATCAAGTCCAAGATATCCACAGAAAAACAATTACTACGCTTTCATTGGCACAGGAGTAGCTTTTTTTGGACCAGTCTTCATCAAAAACAGAAAGAAAACAAAAAACACTACGTTATCATCTTCAACTGCCTGACAACTAGAGCAGCTCATTTGGAGTCTTGTCCAGACTTGAATACTGATACTTTTCTTAATGCACTTGCCCGCTTTACAGCCAGAAAAATTAGCTCTTATACATTTTACAGTGACAATTGGAAGACTTTTGTAGGAGCGAGTAATGAGCTCAAGAAATGCCTCAAGCAACTAGATAAGAACAAATTGAAACCAGGCTACAATCAAGGAAATTGAAGGGAAACTCAACCCGCCTCTTGGTCCTATTTTATTGGGGCCAGGGAGCAATTAATCCAGATCGCCAAATGCACAAATTGAATTATTCTTGATCCTAAAAAGCTTACGCTGGACCTATTCAATACCATTCTCACCGAAACAGAAGCAATGAGCCCAACTGGTGGCCCGGGAGCATGTTGCTGAAGCAAATTTTCCGCACTATGATAGGTCATGAAACAATTTATCCATGAGGTACGAAAGATTATCCTTACAAGAACAAAAACTGAAAAAGGAAAAACCTAAATTGTCTACTTGGAAGAGGATCTATGGTATGTTGACATAATTCTACCCTCCCCGTTATTACCAGGCGGTACTGAGTTCCCCATAGCACTCCTTAGCCCATGATATGATCATCTGAGGATGAAATTCTGCGAAGACAAGATTCAAGATAAATCCTGAGGTGATAATTTTCCATTGTTATATTTTAAACTAAAAGTAATATAAATTAAAACTTGTATCAGAAATTATGCTTTTACAAAATAAACACACGTGAGTTTGTGTTTGACATTTGTTTCTTTTTGTTTTGGTTGTGTCTCATTTACCAAATAGCCATCCCTCAGCAGTGGTCGCACCCATCCTGAAATATATTTTGAATAAAACCATTCTGCTGGTATCAGGGCGAATCGCTGAATGTTCCCACTGTTTTTGAGGTCTATGGAGCAGCAATAACATGAAAAACGAATTGTAACAAAAATGAATTAAAATTTTTTTGAGTTGACGATTTTTGTAAAAACCACCCCCCAAACCATAAAAAGGGTTCCCAAGCTTATCACCCCGTGTTTTTAGTACCATTTTTCTTCACCCCCTCTCATATAACCCAAGAATTAGATACCCCAGGAAAAGTGAACCCCCTTTTAATACCAATTGTTAGAATCAAGATGAAACTTACTTGAAAGGAATTCGGAGTCATAGGGTCGGTGAACATCGAAGCTTTCATTGAGAAAAATTTTGCGGTTTAAAAATTTTGCGGTTCAATTTCAAAACGGTTTCAATTTGAACAGAGACGACCTTGCCAATGGCTTAGATTTGATATGAACTTGAAATCTTATCCAATCGGCATGATTCGGCATGATTGAAATGATTAAGGTTGTTCAAAATTTACCTTGATCTTGAGAAAATCTTGCTAATATTAGATTAATTGGCTGCAATTAAATCGATTATGGAAAAAAATGTGTGTGATCATAATTTTGATCAATTTTATCCAAATTTTTTCAAAAAAAAAATCGATCATTTTCAAGTCAAACTCATCTGAATTTTCGAACCATCTAAAGTTTGTCAATTTTTTTCTGAACTGTAGGCATACAACGCAGTGCCAGCCCCTAGTACTAAACTAACGTACCTCCAAGGAGAGAAGATTCCGTGATTAAATTGATAGAAACTGCAGTTTTCAAATGCGAGTTAAACCAATGCGTTTTTTTAACGGCACCGGGAGGCGGCAAGGAGACGTCTTTTCTCAAAAAAATATGACAAACATTTCAGTTTTAAAAATTGTACAAAAAACAAATGAACAAAAACTTAGCTTAGATTCCTATAGCGCAAAAGAATGCAACTCAATTTTCTCTTCGTAAACCTGCATATTATTCTGCACTTTTCGTTTAGGACTTGGTACTTTTTTGTTTTCTTAAATTGGTGCCCGCTCGAGGCGTTAAAGAAATTAAGTTTTTAAAGGGAGGCATCCTTTTGTAAGTTTGCGTTTTTTTTCCAAATACTGGGATATGGACCATCGAAATATGACTGCATGCCATATTACCAGCCCTCTGCAACATTTGTTGTTCTTGCCAAACCGTTTGTTAGCGTATCACTTTGAATCCATTGTGAAGGAGGAAGAGGACTTCTCGATTCGGGACGAGACTTTTTTTTACAATATAATTTTATCCAAAATACAGGAGGAATTTGTCAACTTTTCGAATTTTTCTTGGACTCTTGCGATCGCATACTAATTGAAATTTCTTGACTATTTATCGTTCTTCTTTCACGAAAACCAGTGAAGGTAACATTTTAAGTGCTAATTCAAACTGTTGGTTTGGTTTGTACACTTTCTTCAATCCGAGTTCCGCAATTTTGGTGATATAATTTTGAGAAACATGAAAAAATCAAGACAGCTTGGACTCTGGTAAGTTTTTCGAAACGCTTGAAGAGCGGCCTGCTCGAAATCCAGCAAAATTTTTTTCAAGTCTACTGTATAGGGTTAAAATTTTAAGGGCGAAGAAACGATGCAATAAATTTTATGTTTCACTGGTTAAGAAGGCAAGAAGGCATATATGCAAGCGGGGGCTATTCCTGAAAGACTGACATGTATAGAGTAAAGATGATAAAACATATCAGGAGTAAATTTGAAAACTCCGTCAGCCAACCGAAAAACTGACTTTTCGAGCACACTTAGCTTTTCCGGGTCGCTGAATAAAACAATCTTTTCGTGATTATTTTGTCCACTGTTAAATCTTACAAATTTCTTGAAAAGCTCGGGTATTTCCAAAATTTCTGTTGCTGGGAGACCGGTTAAAACCTGTTCTCGTTGCTTGCGCATGCATTGTCCTGTTCGAACTAAATTTTCCTTAGTTTATAGGGCTAATTGACGTTTAAAATTTAGGGGTTAAAAGTGGGGGTTGAATAACGGGAGGTAAAAGAGTGGGACACCCATAAAAAGTACAAAGTGATAGATTTCGCTCCTAGTGAAAAATCAATTACGTCAAACGGCCTGCTTCAACCAATTTGGAACGATTTCTAGGACGGATTAAATCTTCACTTACGCGTTAATAGCGCGAAATATATCGCGCGTTGAATGTCGCAATATGGCCATATTGGCAATTTTTAAACCCTATTTTTACAAAAAAAAAGATCACAGGTGAAATATTGTTTCAAATCTAAGCTCAGCCTAACAATTCTTTTGGAATGATATTTAAAAAAGTTCTGTCGAAAATGGCTAGTTAGAAAATCGAAACATGACTGAAGAAAAAAACCAACCTGAGCACAAAAATTCCATTTCTTTCGTTACGAAAGTCGGAACAATTATCTTTCAAATTGAACACTTTAAGTAAAGCAACGAACTTTTATCGAGTGGAATTCATACTCTGACTATTTAATCTTTCGTTGATAGAGGCGCTCGCTTTATGATTTGACTTAGAGAGTCGAGCACAATTGTTTTGATAGATCTATGGTTAAGTTATGTAAATTAGAATTTAAAAGGGTCTATTCAACCAGCGGATATAGGAGGGCGGTGGGGGGGGGGGGGGGGGGGGGTTTGCGGACGCTTTTTTTCAAGGATTCGACCCCCTGCTGACCCAAAGGGTCCCCGTTGTACTATTTTGAAAAATCTTTTTTTGCTGACTAGCCTTACTATTTTTCCAAAGCACCTTTGGCTCCAACACGCGATTTTTTGGTCCAACACGCCGAAAACACGCAATTTTTTGGTCAATATTTTTCAGAAATTGCCTAAAAACGCATTTTTATGGTGGGGTAATTATAGTGATTTGGGACAGCTCAGAAAATCAATTAGTTCGACCTACAAAAAGGTTGGCCTAAAAATCTTTTGATTGGCGTAGACTTATTCGCTCAATGTGAACTTTTTGCATGCATTTTCTGGAGTCTTGAATTCTCAATTCTGATTTGCTGAAATGAGTTTTCCACTATTCGGTCTCACCATCACAAAGGACGCTATAGCGTATTTGAGTGTTGTTTTTTCTTTTGGTCTGACTTAACGGATTTTAATTTACTTAAAAGAAAGTAGAAAGAAATTAAATTAACGGAAAAACTCCACGCAACTTTCTCAAATCGGGCAAAACAATATAAGTTGGGAGAGTTAGAGACCAAAAATTATAAGTTATTTTTACTTAAAATTCGTAAAGATGATACTCAAAAAAACTTCGCTTTGAGCATTTTAGCCAACAGCCAGCACGTCCTATCATATGTGCAATTCACGGAAACACAAAACATTGAGGTAGCGCTTATTTAGGGGGGGGGGGGGAGGGGCGGGTTTAGGGGGGGTGGTCGAAAGTTTCCAGAAGTGCCTATAAACGCCTTTTTTGGCCTTTTTTCAAAAATTTGACTGCGGTGCGCAAATTTTGGTCATATTAGGTTCTTTGTAGTGGTGGTTTGAATTTAGTCGACCCGAAAAAAAAAATTTTTTTCTTTAAAAAGACCTTATTTTGGCCATTTTTTTTGTTCCGCAGGCAAATTTTTGGAAGAACAGGCTAACAAAGGCGTTTTTAGGCGTTTTTTAAGCAGTTGCGACCGAAAAATTATGTTTTTCCAGAACGCTCTCACCCCCTTGAAAACAGTATATATTGAGGCAAAGACGCCTTCAGGAAAATGTTAAGGTTGGCCAGCCAAAAAAGGTCTTAAAATATTAAAATTTTACCACAGGGGGGACCCTTTGAATAGACAGAGGGTTGAGTCCCTGAGAAGGAGGGCGTCTGCCCAAGACCCCCCTCAAAATCCGCCCCTGGATATTAATCAGTTTATTCCGCAGTTTAGTAGACGTGTGACTACTGTAGAAAAGAAGGTCAGTGTACGAATCGTAGGAAATTATTACCATGGCGATGAGCAATTGGAGAATCGAATTGCCGAAATTCACTTAATTAGTATAAGCTAGGAGTGCAAAAAAATAAGCAGCGCGATCAGAACAGTCTTCATTCACGATAGAAGTGAGATGAAGAAGAAGCTATGGTAAGCAGCAGTAATTTTAGTAAATTTAAACCACACGAAACCGAGATAGAAATAGATTCAATCAGCCAATTTTTTTTCCATGACAAAGAAAGGATTTCATTTTACATGAGTTGAACAGGCGAAATTGATTTCTGCAACTCGAACCAGTTGAAAAAATAACAAGTAAATCTTATCAAGGATTTGGTTGCAACATTGTACGTATTGGGAGAATCTTCGTCAGAAACCAATTAAAAGATGGTAGGATGTGAAGGAAAAGGAAAATGCGCCGAACAAAGATTTTAGGAAACGAATTTATACCAAATGTGGAAAAACGTGTGAGTCCTTATCTGGAAAAACCCACGAGAACGGTTAGCGGATGCATCAATTTTTTCCCGACATGTCGAACAATTTACCTCTAAAACGTGCAGATCTAATGCTGCGTCATCGATAATTATCGACACACCATGACCGATTGAATTTGAAGCTTTTTTCTATTCAAGTTTCCAAAGAAAATTAAAGTCTAAGAAAAATAGGAAAGTTTTTATGTATATATATTTTGCGGATCTCTGAAACCAACCCAAAACAAGGATAGCTGGTTACTGTGCAAAGAGCACAGAATGTTCCGACCATAGTCTAAAAAAATACAGCAATTTTTTCTTCAAATTAGTGTTTTTAGTGTGATAAAATTAGCTGAAGGAAAAATTGAGATTAGGATTATTCAGCAGTCACAGTAAAACAAGCAAATTGAAAAATAATTTTTGTAGAAAAATGACTGGAAAAACTTTTTCAAATAGTTGTTTTTACAGTTGTTTGAAGTTTTGAAGACATTGATTCCAAAAACACACACAAAAAAAAACAAATGTACTCGAGTTAAATTAAGTTCTTACGTTTCAAATTAAGCTAATGAAAGCTTTTAAGCTATTGAAGTAAACTATTGTGAGCCTGCTCGCTCGCTTTATTTGCTCGAATTGAGACAAAACCAAAGATTTCAGGCTAGTTTTTGTTTGAAAATTTTTATGTGTCGATGGTATTACCAAAAAATTTTGGACATGCTTCAAACATTCAATAATTTTTTTTCCAATTGAATTGAGGCAAACTAATCGGTCTTAAAATTTCTCCATACAATACAAACTTTACTAAATAAAATTTGATTTTGTCTGCGTAAAATTCATAGTTCAATGTCAAAATTTATAACACAAAAAACTATTCGAGACCAGTTAACGGGCAAAAGAAACATTGAGGGCTTATTGTTTCGACTTTTGAAGAAAGTGAGGAATACATATGCTTGAGTGTTTCTTTATTCAGACGAATTTCACAATACCTTTTGCTTCCTCAGGGATCAATCCCTTGATCTGCATGTATCCAGTTGGGTGTATACAGCACTATAGTTTTCTCCAATGATTCTGGCTGATTTGCTTCGCTTTATGTTGTATGGCTGGCGAAGTATCCCGAACTACAAAATCGTTTCGAAACGTATTAAGGCAAAAAACTAATTTGTCTTTTTAATACTATACACGACATGATTTTTATTACTTAGGCTCATTTTGCCATCATTAAATTCACCAAAAGTTATTCCAGGCCAGTTACAGGGTCTGTCGGATCAAATAGGGTTTTGCCCTGATACAAGCAGTCTTGTTTTATTTGCGCGGCCTTTCAAGTAAATATTCATCAGATTCTGAATCATTCATTTTCGCTATTGCATAATGTTTTGTAGATTACTTTTTAATATCAAAATAGATGACCATGAAATTATTTTCAACCAGTTTTGTTCGGAAACATTTTACGATAAGAGGCGGTCAGCAGTTGGTAATATTGTGTCGTTTCAACTCATTACGAGGGCAAACTGTGCTCCGAATAGGCACATAATTTGTTGTCTCTAGGTCACTTGAATAGAGAGACAACTTTCAACATGTCCCAAATTATAAGTGCTTTCCATTGAAAAAATTCTGTGGATTCTGGGTACGAAGACTTGTGACGTAAATTTTTGTCGGCAAATTTGTTTTGTTGCGGATTCCGCAGCAAATGAATATAGCTAGCTACTGTGAACTTCGCAAAACGTAAGTGGTTTCCGCCAATCTGAGTGCAATCAGAAAAACTTGTTAACGAAATCAGCAAAAATAAGTAGATTCCGCAAAATGTCAACAGTTTTGCCAATTGTGTTTATAATTTGAAGTAAAAAAAATCATAAACAAATTTTACTGTTTGTTTGTTGATTTCGTAAGGATTCCGCAAAAACAGCTGCAACTTACTCATTTTGTCTAGTTTTTTGTACGATTCTGAGCGGTACAGGTACAATCTTGTAATTTGTTCTTGTTGGAATCCAAAACAGCAACGAAGATCAAAAAAAGAACTTTGTTATCAACTGTATTCGTAAGAATACTTTTTCATTTGTAATGTATGTGAAATTAAGTTTTCAATTCAGTTAGGAGACATTTATTCATCCTCGGGTCCTTAGGGTCCGTTACTCCGGTCTTCCGGTTTACTGCAATGGTACTTAGTTTGTGCAGTTTTAGCCATGATGGTGCAATTGAGTGCGTCAGCTCTACGTCCTCTTCCGCTAGCTCTTGTTCATCCAGTACCCGAGGTGTCTTCGTGTTTTTTGGGGCGTAAACTAGGTCACTCCTTTTTTTCCAATCCATGTTTATTTCGATCTCCGGTCGTCCGTTTGCCTAATCTAAGAATTTTGTATATTTTAATTTATTACAATCGTCCAACTTGGATTTTTCACTGACGGTTTTTTTGCGAGATTCCGGAGTACGGTGTTTGCTTCTTTTTTAATGATGGACCTTGAATGGTGTTAATTTGGTTTTAGAATGTGGTACGGAGCATAGTACGCTAAATGTTTTGGAGATTTATTTTTGAATTTCTGATTTCTTTCTTCCCGTAGGTACGTTAAGACAGTTTCTTATTGATCAGTTCGTTCTTGCGACCAACCCTGTAGCTTATGGGTCGTTTACCGGTATTTCATAAGTTCCATTTCTTCCTAAAAGGAATTTGAATCTCAATTGAGAAAATCCGGAGGCTTAGTCCATATAAAACTCTCTAGGGTCCTCGTAATTTGCTATAAAACTCCTGAGGAATTCGAGTACGGGAGTACGTTTTTCGAAATATTACGTGAACAGACATCCGCCGACGGCCAACGTGGAAACACGTCGACCACCACGGGAACGTATTTATTTCGCCTTTTATTATAGTTAACATGGCCACAAAAGTCATTATGTACTAAATCATTCGGTTCATTAGATTTTTACTTATTACCTAAAACTCCCTTCGGAATATCCGGCTCAAGACTTTTTCCTGGTTCCAAGCAGTCTTTGCAGTATTTTCCAGTGTCCGATAGATTTCGATGCATTAAAGGGATTTATACAACTTTCGTCGGCGCAAATATTTGGTCCCTTCCAGAATGGTTGAAAAGCATCGCTTTTGGGAAAACTAGACGCACTTCTTACTATTTCGAAGGCAGTAGGAGAAGCCCGGGGATTGGTGGGTGAAAAAAAATGATCTGTTTTAATTATGTCGTCGCGCTTAATTTTGCCTGCAACTTTTCCGGGGTAACAAGTTCAATATCAGAGTCAGAGCTCAGACTAAGGGGTTGGCTGGATAGTCGATTTAGTACAACGTTAAGATTGACATTTCCGGATTGGGTGGAAGTATTTACATTGGCTGATTTTTCTACTGCTTCGAGTTTTTATTGGAGAAAAAGAAGTTGACATTTTAGTGTATGAGTTGGAAAAAAATGAATAGTTTCGGATTCATATGAGCAACTGCACGTAGAAGCACGAAAGCAATGTCTGAAATTGGGTTGGCTGTATTTACTTATATCTGTCGGTCAACGAGCGTTAGTTTCACGCAACAAGCGTTGCTCGTTGCGTGAACTTAATTTTGTGCTTTTTAAAATGAGCTATTGTAAGCTTTTTTCCTAAAAAAATGACGGCTCGTTTGCTTTATTCGCTCGGAATAAGAAGAAAAATCATAAATTTCAAAACTAAAAAACTTTAAAGAATTTTTAATGGGGTTCGAATCACGACTGAAAGGGTTTTGATATGATAGGTCTTTCAACCCAGTCCGATAATTATTTAAGTTACCTGATTTAAGAAAGCTAAAGCACACACAAACATAAAATTTCTCCCCATTTTCAACGGTCGGAACAAAAGCTTTGGTTACAGATCAACGACTCAAGTTGCTAAAAAAAATAAAGCGACAGGAACCAGTAAAGATGAAATTTTTGAAGGCACAATTCCATTTATTGCTCTAATTTTTGGGTAAGGATGAAGAACAAATAAGCATTCAATCCACATTCTAATATAAATGTCAAAAATTTGGTTAGTTTTGGTGGTATTCTTTTTAAAGCTAACTATGTTTTAAAACAAAAAAATATGTTTTGTTATATCAAGTCAATGATTTGTAATTTAGTATCATTCAATGGCTTAGTGATGCGCTTAAGAAGTTATTTGGATGAAATAATCTAAAAAATAATTTAGAGTCACTTTCTCGAAAAAAGAATTACAAAGCCTATTTTTTCCGAACAAAAATTTGAGTTCGTGCGTTCAGAACTCACGTCGTGAGTCAAAAGTACAATTTTTGAAAATCCTTATTGTAAAAAGCTTTCAACTTTGCGAATTTGATTGGTATTGAAAAGATCAATCTGTAAAGAGCGCTATCCTAGACGTAGTAGGCCCATCAATTAATTTGCCATCTAATGCCTGTCGGACTAAATTTTTCACAAAATCTCCGAAACATGTGATAGCATACTTTTTTTGCAGAAAATTTTTTGATGCCCTTAAATTTTGACAAATTGAATTACAAAGCATTCATAAAATTGTCAAAATTTTCTAATTTTTTTGTTTTTGTTAATCAGTTTTTTGTAGGTTTGTTTTCTCCATTTTTTTTGTAAATGTTCAATTTCACCTCTCCTCTGGTCGAACTGGTGGAACTGTGATCAGACCCATTCGACTAAAAAACTTAAAAAAATGTGGTACAAATCATTTGTTTGAAACAATTTATGATTCGAGTCACTAGACTGAAAAAGTTCATGATCAGACTCAATTTCGACCGAGCATGAAATGTTCGACTGGAATTCGAACGCGAAAAAAATATTCGAACCAAGATCGAGCGAAAAAAGCCTCCGACCGAAATTGGGCTGAAAAAAATTGCGACTGAGGCACATTCAATATGTTCCCTGGTCGAGGTCGGGGACTTATGATGCAACCATTGCGACTCAAAATGGGTATTTTGCGACTTTGTGAGACCCAAGTAATTTGTGCGACTTGAAAAAATATATGTTGCGACTTTGCGCAACCGGAAAAAAGTATATTGCGACCATTGCGACTCAAAGTGGGTATGTTGCAAAATTGTGTCTAAAAAAGTTGTTTTGCGGCTATTGCGACTTCAATTTAGAATTGAATTTCTGTTGTTTTAGATAAAATGAACATTGAAGTTCTGATTTTTTGAATTACTTGTAATTTTTGTAGATGTTACAAAAATATTGACCCTTCCGCTGGCTACCTTCATTTGAGAACAGCTTTAAGCCAATTTCTTAGTAGCTTCAAGGTTTGTAAGCATTTCTAGTTTGACCCTGATTTTACTCTAGTTCGAACCTGATTCGACCCTGATTCGACACTAGTACCACCATCAGACTGAAACTCAGTATGATGCTTCGAGTATCAGACCAAAATCAGGTATGTATTTTCGGTCTCGAAAAACTCGCTATTCGACCGACTTCGGTCTGATCACATTTCGACCAGTTCAACTCGAGAGGTATCCTTGTTGAATTGCAAAACCTCCGGGCAAAAATTAACGATTAATATTTCTTATTCGGCGGTTATGGAATTCAAACTTCAAACTAACTTAGCGACGTGTGTTTTTAATATTGTGATGACTGATTAAATGGGCCATTCCAGATGCTTCTGTGTTTGGCATAACTGCCCCAGAAAGAATGCAGAAAAATTATTGTTTTCAGCTTTCAAAACAACTGTTTTTCGGACACCGTGAACTATCCGCAACGTTATTAGTTTAGTTATTAAGCCGCTCATATTCAGAATTCAACGCATTGCATGCTGACTTTGCAAATATTTGGCATTAACTTTTATGGGAGGGTTTGTTTATGGAGGGAGGGAAGGGGAATTGTTTATATGGTTCCTTTTACTATGTCAATTTCTTTTATGACAATCAACCTAATTAACCTCAGAGCGAGAGCAAGGGTTGGAGTTTCTGGCTTAACATTTAAGTTGGGTTAATTTTGTTTGATCTATGGTATAATTTAGACCATTATATGTCACTTTTTGACATATCTGCAAAAGGTCGCATTACAACTTAAATTATAATGATCTTTTTGAAGAACGTTAAACTTTTCGGTTCGTCAAAAATTGCTTAACTTTCTTTCAACTAAATTTATACGTTCTCCGCCTTTTATTATTTCATTCAAACGGTAATTTTACCAATTGTCAGTTATACTTTGCTGTTTTTTTTTAATTAGTTTTTATTAATTAAAAAAAAGGTTTGATTTATTGAGATTAAAAAGATCCGATAAATCCCATTTCACAAAAAATGATTAGAAAAACTTCCAGAAGTTTACCCCAAAAACGGATCATTTTCGCTCTTTCAAAGTTAGTTTCGTTTGTCGTTTTTTCAATCTATAACATCATTTTTTTAAACAATTTTTCATACATTTTTCGCTCGTTGTATAAGTTTATATGCTTCCTAAGCTTTTCGGTTTAGATAAGAGACTCACTTGATTTAATTTGCATTGCAATGGACCCGATAGTTTTGACGTAATTTTTTTATTAATTAAACGAGCAAAAAGTGATTCGTTTTTGGAATAAAATGTTGGGCCTCAATTTTGCAAAAACAACAATAATACACCATAATTTGTAGTCAAATCTTTTAATCATCATTACTGTTTTTGTCTGGTCGCAAACCAATTTGAAGTTCCTAAATTTGTTTGTTTGTCCGAATAATCAAAATCAGCACAAGGAAGTGGAAACAAGTGAATGTTTGCTTAAAACATAATTGAATTGTTAATTTTCGCACCAACTTGCCCGAAAAACAGCAGAAGCTTAAGAAAAGAACCCGGAACTGATGTTTGTGATTACAAACGCTTTCCACGAAAAATTTGGTACCATAAACAATAATCAGACTGGGTTGAAGGATATATTATATTAGAGCCCTTTCAGTCCTGATTCAAACCGCATTGAAAAATTTACAAATCTTTGTACGGTGTCCACGGTGTCGAGAAAAACCATTTTGATATTTTTGATTCTTCGTCTAATTTCGAGCGAGTGAGCAGGCTTACATTAGCTTATTTATGCTTAATTTAAGCCTTGAAATTTTTAGATTCGTGTAAGTAAAGTTAGTTATTGAGGTTTTTAGCGCCCTATTAGGTACCAAAAAGATCAAAAAATTTCAGAAACAAAATTTGAAATTTTTTTTTACCATTAATTGTTTTCGTTTTTGTAGTAATTTTCCTACAAAAACTGTTTGTTCAAGTTACCTGTTTTACTAAGACAGTCAAATATGCCTAAGTTCTAGTTTTTCTTTCACCACGCAGAAAAAAAATGACACTAATTTGAAAACAAAACTTTTTTCGTCTGTCTAAGAATATGGTCGGAGCATTCTGGGCTACTTACACAGTAACGGGCTATCCTCTTTTTTTTGGTTTCAAATATATCTACGCCAAATAAGGCAAGAAGGAGCCTCGGAGATCAGAAAACTGCGTCCAGATAAAATGTAATTATTACTTTCAGAGAAGGGTCCGTTAGAGAGAAGGGTCCGTTAAAGAGGACGACAGATGTTAAAACAACAAAAGACTTTCTGTTACTTGAAAAAATTAGTAATGAATAGCTAGAACCTTGAATTTCTACAATTTTTTTGTTTTCAACTGAGAGCATTTAATCATATGAATTAATTTTTCTGCAAACTGGATTTTTTTACCAACAATTTTCTCAGAGCTTCACATGCTTCAACATTAAATAAATTTATACCATTTATTACAATGAAAAAAATAATTATCTCAATAGCTCGTCGTCTTATTTACCTTGCACCATAGAGGAGGAGGACTTACCAAAAAACGCCAAAATTATTTAACATTAGTCGGAATTAACATTAGTCGGGCTAATACGTGTTCAGACAATTGATTTGTCCAGACAACTGGGGAGAAAAAGAAATTTGGTGACTGAGGCAACTTATAATGCAGTTGGGCTAATGCGTGTTGCGAGTAGATTAAGCGGCAAACACTGATTTACCCGCATTGATCATCTCATGTCACAAAAAAAATCGATTTCGACTACCTAAAAAAAAGACTTATGGGGCTGAAGTCAGGTATCATATGCAGACTTTTCAGATGCAATTCTGTTTTAAATCAAACTCAAAACAAATTCTCAATGTCGAGAAAAAGTGGTCTGATTTTTTTTCGTTTTTCATACCAATGGCTTTCAGACTAATGAAGTTCCAATCAATTAAATTTTTTTTTGAGATCTTCATTATTTTATATATAATTAAGTGGTTATTATGGCTCATCGAAGAATCCAGCCCCCCCCCCCCTCATGTCTCTCTTCATTAGTTATAAAAATCAAAAAAAAACTTGATCAAAATTATTTTGGATTTTTTTCTATATTATGCTATAAGAATTTGCACGGCCGGATTATTTGGAATGAGAATCGAATTCGAATAAAAAAGATTTGCGCATTGAATTATAACTGAAACTTGTTATAAAAAATGCGAATTCTTTCGTATAAAATCGGAGTTCTAAGGCGACAATTATGTTTCTTATAGGGTGAACTGAAGTGCTTTTGTATTTCTTGTTTAGCATACTTTCTACATTTTCAAAACAGCAATCGAATATGAACTTGAAAACGGATCTGGAGCCAGGTGATAGTTGCGATCCAAATGAATTCTACTCGCGTGACACATCTTCCAACTTCGACAAAATCGTCATCATTGCCTGTGTGTTCACGTTTATTCACGCGCCTTTTCTTATCGTGATGCCATTTTGCAATGAGCGTCTGAAAATGAACTCGCGCAAGATTATTGCGATGATCGGTGACGGGCCTTGAATTACATACTACTGACTGATTGCGCACTCTGCGTGCACCAGTAATAATTGTTAATCAATTGTTAGAGTCAATCAATTTTTCAGCTACTTTTCGCACTAATAAATACAGTCACGTGACATAGAAAATGCAAATTTTTGATTTCAATGAGCAAATGAATGATTTTCTTCTTCACTTTTTTGACGTTTTCTCTGCATCTATCTAGAGTAACTTCTTCATTTTTTTTGTATTGCGCCACAAAGAGAAAATCAAGCTCATCAGCTCCTCAAAAAAACAATTTGAGCCCAAAAACTCAATTTCCTTGTGTTGTTTGCGAGGGTTTTTTCACAGCAAGAACACGTCTCAAGCTACTTATGATATATTGGCGATTTTACGCCTTCAAAACAAGATTTCAAATTTTGAATGGATTAAGTCCTTTCAAATAGTTTCATCTAGCGTTTGTCACAATTTCTACCCTATGTTTAAAAACTCGGTTGTTCGAGGCCCACCATGATCCGTGCTCATTGCTTGAGGGTGAAGCAACATTACCCAGTCCAGAAAAATAACCAAAAATTGCATATAACTCTTAAGCAGGGCACAACAGCGGTTCTCTGTGGAGAGCTGAACAGCTCGTATGTTGGTCCTTCCTCTTGCGGCTAAACAGTCTTAAAGGAAACAGATGCAGAGAAAACGTCAAAAAGGCAAAAAACACCGTTCAATTGCTTTTTGAAACCAAAGATTTGCAAATTTTTTGTCCTGAGATTGTCCTGAGATTTTCGGATTTGCCCTCTGGTTGTACTAATTTTTTTCATACAAATACAAAGACCAATAAAACTGCAATCTCAAGTTCAACGATTCAGAAATTGTCGTAGCAGCTAATTTGAAGCAAAAAAAAACGGATGAGAGTAAAGAAACTTATAGCAAAGGTGTGGATTTTTTGAGGGGGTTGCAAGCAGTAGCGGATTTATGTGGGAGGGGGCGGGATGATGCTCGGGTGGGGGGGGGGGCATTTTATATCAATTTTGAGGGGGGAGCGCGCGACGAAAAAACGCGATTTTTCGCTCGAAATTTTCCAAAAAAAGCCTACAACCCCTTTTTTGGGCTTTTTTTCAAAAATTTGCCTCCGGCGCAGAAAATTTGGTCAAATTAGGGTCTTTATAGTAGTTTGGGAGAGCTCAGAAAATCAATTTGGTCGACCTAAAACTCCTAGATCCGCGCCTGGTTGCAAGGGAAGATTTTTTTTGGGGGGATCCCAACCCTGACCAATCAGAGGATCCCCTTGTGATATTTTACGAGACATCAATTTTTGGCCGCAAAAATTCCAAAATTGAGGCTTATCACCTGATACCTAAATAGCCCAAATAAAGAGAGTCAAGTATACCATCCTTCAAAAACTCTTGCAGCCTTTTGACTAATACCAAGAATCAAAAACAATAACTTTGACTTTTTTGAGTCTGCTTAACTCTCATCGATTAAATATTTGAATAAGCACACTTTGAATCAGAGGTAATTTTTGAGGCGTCACCTGCCTGTTATGATAGTTATGTCGGATGTCGCGTCCGAGTTGCTCAAGTGCTGGGTGGCTTTGTTCGGTTTCCCCGACAACGAGAGGTCCTGCTACTGGGTCACTCAGATGCACTTAGTCACTAGAAATTGGTCTCAACTATGGTAGGTTCCATTGATTAATTCCATTGATAAATTATAAAGTTTGTACTGCTTCTTTTGTAGATATCTAAGTCAATGCCCCTAAATATGAAATTTAATGCTTTTTGTTTTTGTTTTCTTTGTTTGTTTTTTTAAACGAAAATGAATATGATCGGAACCGGCCATAGCCGCTCTCTGTTCCTGTTTATCTCATTTATGTTTACTTCAGGTCTCTCTGTCTCATAATCTGTGTTTATTTGACAATCAAGCCTCGATTCGGATTGAATGGCAGCTCTAAGTTTTTCTTAGTTGCCAGCCACTGCATAATTTGGCCCTATGGCTTCCTCCTTGATTTCATTACTGCCGGTCACCCTCCATATGCAATTAAATATTACGCATCAGGAGGTTCTGTTATCGAAGGATGCCGAGGAAACTTCTCTTTCGAAGTTTCCAAAGACGAAGAAGACTGTCTGATGGTCGGCACAGGAAAAGTTTGGATCAATTTATTTTTTAGCTTCCCTAATTGAATGCGATCAGAGGAGTTTTTTTGCTATTGTATCTTTGAGCGCGGGGGGTGTCAAAAAAGCAAAATTTTGATCAGAAATTGCAAAGCGTGCCTGCAGAGCGCGCTTTTTAGAGAGATCCAAAGTCAGCCTGTTAGACCTAAAAAAAATTGCATCGAAAAAATCAAATCTAAATTGGTCCAAAGGAATTGTACAAAATACAAACTGCCAACATTATTCTAATTATGATTCTAACAATCATCTTCTTCGCGTTGTCAATGAAAGCTGCTTATGAAAGCTACCAAACCTGCAGGAGCAAATGTAGGGAAAATATGCGAGCTTCGGTCAACGTTATTTTCGACATCTCGGCTGAGTTCAGTTTGAAAATTATACAGACAACGACCAAGCTATCGCTGACCGCTTTGATTTACATCATTGCCATTTTGCCCCTCTTGTGTCTTAACTTCTTTCAATTTAAACACGGAAACATTAATAACAGCGCTGTTCGCCAATTTTTTAACCTTTATCCGTATTTGTGCACTTCGCTGATTGGAATGATGAACATCATATCGTATGGATACATGAGTTCGGTGTTCCGCAGAGAAACGACGAATATTTTCAAACGAATGGTCAGAATGAGGATCTTCAGAAGCAGTACTGATGACGAGCAGTCGCCAGTCATAAGCACGCGCAGTGAGACAATGGGACTCTCAACAAACACTTTTTTAGACGACAAACAAATATTTGAGCACGCCGCTTTCACATCCCTTGTAATGACTGGATAAAAACTCCATCCAACGATTAGTACAACAACAACAATTACAACAACTCCATACAACAATTATGATAAAAAACCTTTCCGACCACTGAAGTTGGAGAAAGCTGTCATGGGGCAAAAACATTCAGCCTCTTTTTGATATCACGTGCAAACCAGCATGCAGTGCTGAATCATGTAAGCTTGAAACAACGAACAAAAAAGTTTTCAAACATAACTTTTCTCAAATTGGGTAAAATTAGACAAAAAGTGAAGAGACAAAACTTGTTTAGAATTTCACGAGAATAAATAGGGTGCATTTTTTCTCCGAAATTCTCAATCAGAATTTTACCCCAAAAATAGGTCATTTTGATTTTTTAGTTTAATTAAGCTGAAACTACCGAGTTGCTTGATAAAAAATTATATGAAACTCAGCCCAACAATTTTCTAGAGGGGTTAAATTCCCTTCTACAAACTTTTACCCTTTTAAAACTTGTTAAACTGTGTAAGAAGCTATTTTTAATATATTTTTCTCATCAATTAACCTAATAGTTTCAGAGTAATTCTTGAATAATGAGAAAAACCCAAAATGACCCAATTTTGGGGTAAAATTTTGGTTGAGAGTTTTGGAGAAACTTTACACGAATTATTTCTAGAGCAATTAAGCTGTTTTGTCTCCTCACTTTTTGTTTTTACCCGATTTGATAAAATTTTTTTTGAAGTCTCTTATTTTGTCATATTTGACTGGATAATTCAAATCAGCACTGTATATCTACGCAACAGAAAATGTGTCCTAAATTTTTTTGAGATTGTCTGTTTTTTTTTGCAAATTCGAAATATCAGCTATTTTTTTTTCAAATTTAACTAATAAGGAAATCCTAGCAGATCCATATACAGTACTACAGCATTAGGATGTTTTGGTGGCTAATACATTTTGAAAATTCTTACATGTGTGTTTTCATTAGGCTTTAGTTAGATTTTTTGAATATGCAATTTGAAGCACAATCTGTTATCGAGAAAGAGGCCTAGATAATTGTAAGGCGTTTCTATCACTGTTTTTGTCCAAACTGTAGACTTGATGTTTTATCCTTCTTAACTCCGAGTTAACTCTTTCTCAATCATCCAAGTCTTAACAATATCGAAGTCACTTGCTTTCGCATCAAATTATACGGATGATTGTTTTTGAGGTTAGACAAATATTCGACAGATCCTTTAAATAGGTTTCAACGAGAAGGAACCCAAAACAAACCCTTGTGGACTTACAAATACATTTCGAGCTCGATACTGTTTTCCCTACAACTGAATTTTACGATAAGACTTTGAGAATTGATGAAACCAATTTTTTTCTGCATTTCTCGTTTATCCATAAATTTTACATTTTTCAAGCAGAGTCCCATGGTCAACGCTGTCAAAAGCTTTGTTGCTTAAAAACGATTTGATACATAAAATTCTTCAGTCATTTTTTCAGCTGTTGTCAGCTAAGGTTTTACACTTTTGTGAAAAGTTAATGGTCTAATATTGTTTCACTATAAATTTGGTCCATTTTTATCCATTTAACCAACCTTTTTTTAGCTGAAGTTTGCCGATAGACATTTATTGGTTCAGTAGAATAGAAATTGCGCAGCAAATGACTGGATTCATTTTTCCACGAGAAACCTACTTTGTTTGTAAGCGTCTTGAGCTTGTTGATTATCAATTTACTAAATCACTCGCAATTGTTCCTTCCACGTACATCGAGTTTTCATTTTCGGTGTTTGGAAAAAATTATGCAATCAGTTTTTGCTGACCTAGTATTCAAATTTACAAGAGCTATTTTATGTTCAGCGGCTTTTTTCATATTCATTTTTCTGTGCAAAATTATCCCAGAAACATTAGTTTGCCTTTATCGCGAAAAAAAACTTTTTTATCGGCGTGATTATTTTTTTCCGTAAACTATTCAAGTTTTTGTTGATCTGACTAGATGTATTTGCGAAGTAATTGAAAAGTATTCTTTCAAAATTATTTTATCTGAGCAATGATCCGATACATTGAGGGTTTCTACATTTTTTTTCAGAAAAGAGCAAAAAAAAATCGAGATAAGTCGAAATTGCTTCATAGTCTCGGATTATTTTAAGATCACTTACCTTTCTTGATCAAATGTAAAAAGTGTGTCATGCAGACTGAACACTGTGATGGTATTTGGTTTCAATTGTTTCCCTTTGTAGATTATCAAACTTAATTCCTCCAAGCAGCTTTACCTCTGAGATTTTGAACAGAAGCTTGGCCAGCTTGGCCACAAATCTATTAGTCATCTTAAAAGCGTGATCCTTTACCAACTATAGCAAACTTTTTTTGACGTCCTCAATGATGGCAATTTCGTGCTCAACAACCATACGAGCTCAAAAAAAGGTATGGGAAGCAGTAAATTGCAAAATAAAAATTTCTAATGTACAATCAAACTTTTCTTAGATTTTCTTATCGTCCTATCGAAAACTCAAAGAAAAAATGCTGAAGAAAAAAAGAACTAGTTTTTGTTCTATGAGATTTAACTAATCTTGTAGAAGCGAGGTGTCTGAGAAGAAAACATAAAGCAGGAACAAGCAAAATCTGATTTCTAGAAGCCATAAATGGCTTTTTTTAAGAACGCTGCTGCTTTTTGTTGCCTTTATTTGAAAATCAGCTGTATTTCTAATTATACAAAAAGTCAAAAAAACTCAGACAGCAGAAAAAAGCAGACGATGAAATGTAGTGAAACCAATGCGAGAAGGTGAAAATTGCTCCTGGATAGATCAGTTTTTTGGCCGTACTGCAAAACCATAAAGCATAACAAAAAAGCATTTTGCCCAGTTGACATTTCAAAAACGTGTAAAGTTGGATCAAATTAAAGAAACAAAAAAAAACCATTTTTTCTATAGAATTCAAAAACTTTGGCTGTTTATACAATTCATTATAAACTATATACTATTTGCTGACAGATAAGAAAATTATAGAGTTTATATTCTCAGTTTTTTTCTTATTTTTTCACTTTGTCATTGCTTGAATCTTTTGATCAGGTGACAAACTTTTGTAGCGACGACTGATATGCTCTTCATCTCTTAACGCCACAGCAGACAATTCAAACTTTGCAAACTTTTTGTGTTCTCTAATGACACGCATATTAGAATTCTACCACTTTTATTGCTTTCATTTATCACTTGGCATTTGTTCGAGATTTTCGTTTTTTCTAGATTTGCTATTTTGTTTCTATAAATTACTTTTAGCTTCGGCATTTTTTTTTTTGCTAATGTGAGTCGTCAGATGAAAAAAAACAGAAAAAAAAACGTAAGTTTCAAAGGAAACTTCACATAACCTGGCTAAAACTCAAACCATATTTTTGTGATCCTATTGACGTTCAATTCCACCTTTAATTTTTCAATAATTCTCATCAAAAAATTGCCCTCTTGCGAGCATCCATTTAGCGCATTTCGATAATCAGCCATTTTCTTCATTGACTCATTCCCTAAGAATTTTGTTCATAACATGCTCAACACTTTGTAGATCTCTGAATACTTTTTCCATGTCAGTATTACCGGTTAACACTTCTTTGACATCAAAATCCTGGATAGCATTGCGAGTTAAAACATTAATCATTTTCACCAAGAATACTACCTTTTCCATTTTGACGTTAAAAAAAATTGAAAAGTATAACAAAATAATTGAAAATGAGCAACGCTAGAATATTTGGCGCAATTCGCCTTTAAATTCATGTCGGTGTGATAAATAGGCACCTTGGTGCTAAAACTGGGGCGTACAAAACCAAAGGATTAGCAATCAAAAAGTTTCTCAATCAAAATCTTATGTTTTTTTTTCGCCTCATATCTTCTTGATTTTCAATTCGTTGGCTTTTTGGATTCCGCTGCGTTTCATGTTTTTTTCTACACCTGCTTATGGTACCAGGCTTGCCTGAAAAATGGACAAATGATTAACTCAGAGGAGAAACGGAGCTTTGCATTACTTATAAAACAAAAAAAGTCGAAAAAAAATTGAAATAAAAACTAGTTACACCATAAGTTTCATGCCTCGTTAAAAGACCACTAGGTACCAGGCTATAACTAGAAGCAGGCGCTTTGTTGCTTTTGATTTTTTATATGGTACAATTTTGGTTTATAATCATATTTGGTAGAATAATTATTGAGAAAATTTCAGAAAAAACTAGCACCAAACATAAAGTTTGACATTTCCGAGAATTATAGCTTTGTGCATTGGAATATTGGACGTAGCCGCCTACGCAACTTCTAAGAAATTTAAGCAATTCTAGTTTTGATAGAACCAAAAAATTCAGATAAGGAAGAGTAGTTTTCGAACCGACAAATATTGTGCAGATAAAGGAAAGTCTGACAAATCAATTTTTACCGGAAAACTTTGAAAGCAAATAATAAAGCAAGAAACGTTGCGTACAGAAAAAAATAAGTTCCCGATTACACTACACTTGCTAGTGTAAGTGTAATAAAAATATTCTATACGATCTGGTTCTAGTTGAAACCAAACGTTTGATCAACTCTTTGTTTTGACCGCGTTATTTCGCCAATTTATCATAACTCGTTAGAGATTTGTTAATGGGTTTGAAACATCCTCAATTTGAACTCAAAAAATTTTGGGGATCTAATGAGCTAGATCTTTGCGTTAAAAAGCCAAGATAAAAAAGCCAGGCGTCAAAAAGTAACGAAAATGTTTTGGAAGGTTAAGTTGTTGCAGTATCTTATAAACTTATGCCAGCCTGAATGAAACAAACTTTGAATCAACATAATTTCTATCGTAACCCAATGCATCAGCCGGCTGGACATATCTTCGAAAAGTTCGCCAAAAAAGGCTTCTGGCCTATTTTAGTAGTCAGCAACGAAATAATCCACCAACTTTTAAATATCGTCGGCTCTAGTAACTTTTCAGCTTTCAGCCTGTTGTTTGTGCGCTATAAAAGAAGAAAGCTCTATTAAACAAGGAATTTCATAACTTTTCTTGAATAACCATTTGGATTTTATAAATTCAAAACCTTTTTGTTACTTCCAAGGATGTTTCAACAAGGAAAACGCCTCTCTAAAGAGTTATTTGACGACCTGCTAAATGCGCCTGCGAAACAAGATTCTTCAAGTCTCGATTGAAAACACTTTTTTTCAGATATTTACAATTTTCACTGTAGTCATCTTTCAAGATTTTGTAGATATGAAATATTTAAGAAACCCTACTTACGTTCGTTCAGTTGTTGGGTTGACATTAAAAAAATAGAACTTACTTGTTCCGTGACTGTTCTTTGGATAGGGCGTTTTTGCAGTCAAAACGAAGTAGCTGTGGTACTAATGTAATGAAAAACCATTGGAATGGGGTGTCATATTAAAAACAACTCAGTTAGGTTTAAAGGTGCAATAAAAAAAGTGCCCAAAATGATTACCATTGAGAAAAAACGGTTAGGCTAATTTAGAGAGAAGATTGGGTGACAATTTGGCACTCTTCAATGACTAAGTGAATCTAATTAAACATAAAAAACAATCCATTTAAGCTACCCCGGGAGGACAATTTTCACACTATTCAAAATTCTTGCTAAAAAAGTGGCGAATAACCTGGAATACGCATATTGTTGATTTTCCATTTTTTTGCAAAAAGAACTGTAATTGAATCATTCTCTTGCAACAAGACAGTAATGTTTTTTTTTGTTAAGACTATGAATAAGATTGTGATAAATTATTAGTAATCATGGGCGGATTTAGGGTAGGGGCAGGGGGATGGACGCGTCTAACCCAGCGATACGAACACCCTCACCCACCAACCAAAGGGTTCCCCACTTTGAAATTTTTTCTGACATCCATTTTCGACCTGTCTTTTGTTTCTAAAAATTGCCTGCAACTTAGGAAGATTTGTCAAAATAGGGTCTTGATAGTGATTTAGGAGAGCTCGGGAAATCATTTTGGTTGATTGAAAAAAAGGTTGACAAAATTTTCGAAATTGTTTTTGGAAAACCCGAAAAATCGCTCAATGTCATATCGTTTCTAAATTTTTATACAGTCATTAAAACAAATACGCAATAAATGAATATTTAAAAAAATGCAAACGTTTTTAAAATCAGATTTCTCTATTCTTCGTTTTGATTTTTTATTCAAATGGTTTGCGTCTTATAAGAATTATTTGAAGTTCTCCTCAGAGAAAGCTGGGCAAAAATAGAGCCTTTATTGGATAATTGAGACAGTGTTCGAAAAACCAAAATTTAAAAACTACTTGACACATATCTAGGATAAAATTGTTTTGCTCGGATTGAGCATGCAGCGATATTCAACGTTGTTTGAGAGGAAAATCAGCTTTACCATCTCTAATCAGCGTCATGCTATTCATGCCCAGGTCTAAAATATTGACAGTAAAGCCAAAATCTTAATTAGGGGTGAATGGTCTCTGAGTAGGATGTGAGACATCGGAATCAGCACTGAGCTAGTGCTATTTTTTATATATAAAACGCAAAAAGTGCCCACGAAGCTCACCTCTCTATCCTACGAATTTTAGTCATCATATACGTTACCTCAGGCTATCATCGCTTCAAACATTTCCATAAGCTGAGCATACTAACGGCTCAGTCTAGAAGAAATTTACTGTGCCCACGATTACTTGAGTCCAAAATCAAATTTTGAAAAAATCATCGATTTTACGCGCGCATTAATTTAGCAGGGGTGGATTTGGGAAAGGCAGGGGGGACGACTGTTGTGATTCAGTATTTTTAGTATGTTATAACCTTGACCTCTATGACCTAATTACATACCAGTCAATAATAACTCTACGAAGTCCAGTGGACTTCGAGTCACTAGTTGCTCTTTTTAGACTACAGTCAGTTTTAATTCAAACATTACTTTTATCCTCTTTTAACTTTAGTTAGATACTCAAGTTACCATTGGTACATCTTAACTCTTTATTATGGCGCAGTCAACAACTGATTCGAACCTGAGGGGAATACCCGCCTTTTGGCCGAACCATACGGTTGAACCCCCCACCCAATGGAATAATTGGATAGACCAATTTCATTTGGCCATTATCGCGAAGGAAAACCTAGACCTAGATAATCTCAAAGAACCAATGGAAGGGGAGACGACGTTACCAATCCTAGAAGGCGCCCAGGAGTCAGAAACTGACCAACAGAGGAAAGCCAGGGAGGCCAGGAACAAAGAAACAATGCGAGTCTATGAACACGCTGAAGAGAAAAGACTAGCAGAAGAAAAGAGAAAATTCGGAGGAATGAGGAGATACGAGGCCGATAAAAAAGTAAGGTCAATCCTATACTTGGCCTTAGGAGCGGAAGGCAAAAGAGTTTTCGCCCAGAAACATCCAAGGGTAAAAATCCTAGGAATCTCATTCAAGGAGTTTTACGAAATGCTAGAATTGGCTTTTATCAAACCAACCAACATAACATTCGAACGATACAAATTATTGAGCAGGAAACAAAAGGATAGAGAATCCTATGAACAATTTTGGGGCGCGTTATCAGACTTGGCGAGATCATGTGAAATTGGAATTAATGCAGAACAGGAGTGGATCAGAGACGTATTTATCTTTAACATGAAAAACTGCGACTTACAACGTAGACTACTTTCGGAAACTCTCAATCCATTGGATGCATTAAACCAAGCTATAATTGACGAAAAAGGCTACTACAACCACCTCAAACTGACCAATATGACTAGATCTTTCAACACGACAGGAAATAGTGGAAGAGGGTATAAAAACTTCAACAACGTTAAAAAGGAACCAAGCTTAAACATAGAAAGATCTAATACTTGTATGAAATGCGGGAATGCGTTTACCAAGGGTCATCTGAATGTGTGTCCGGCGAAAGAAATCGTGTGTAATATTTGTAAATATAAAGGACATTTTGGAAGACTTTGTAAATCGAAAGGAAGAAAACCCGCTGTAAATACTGTAGATGAAGCTGTAAATAGTCAGAATTGTTCATATTCCCCAGAAGATCTTCAGATGAGAAGCGAAGAAAATTTTTGTGGAGTTATTAACGCTTGGACCGAAGAGGGGATAAGTGATAACGATGACTATTCCGTCCTCAACATTAGAACAATCTACGATACCAATGGTTTGGAAACAAAAAAAACTTGTCAACATCGGTTTGGGAGACGACGCGATAGTCAACTTGAATATTCCAGTGGATTCGGCAAGCCCAGTGAGTTTCCTGAAACAAAATGTACTTCACGAATTGAAGCTGAGAAATCCACAGTTGAAGATTCAGCCAGTTGAGAAGAAAACGAGGGAATTATACTGCGGATTCACTAACGACACAATCAACATCATCGGGAAGGTGGTTGTGAGGTTACAATCCAATGGATGGACCGCGGACGAATCCCCATTTTTCATCACTTCTGGACATGAGAGGAACATCCTGGGTAACGACAATCTCCCGAGAATTGGAATAGAGATAGCCCAAAGACAGCCTCTACTACCCGTCAACAACATATCACACACAGAATTGTGTAAGTCAAATAATTATTCAGATACGACCCTTAATCTGTATCATAGGTACAAAGGGCTATTTAACAGAGTGGGAAAAATACCTTCGGACAGAAAAGTTACTCATTTCCACTCCCCATTCAAACCTATCCAAAACAAAGGTCGAAGAGTTCCCTTACATCTACTCGATAACGTAAAAATGGAACTAAATAGAATGGAAAAAGAGGGGCACATCTTAAAGTTGAACAAATGCGACGAAGATTGTTTTATAAGCCCAATTGTGATTACAAGAAAAAAAGACGGTAGCATCAAGTTGGCACTAGATTCGAAATTATTAAATAATCAGATATTCAAAAACAAGTACCAGATGCCAAACATACATGAACTGATCGATAATATTGCTCTCCAACTGTCAAGCAAAGAGTCAGGGGAAGTTTGGTTTAGTAATCTAGATCTAAAGAACGCATACAGCCAACTACAATTATGCTCAGACACTAGCAAACAGTGTAACTTTAGTATCGTGGGGGGCGAAACCACTGGAATCTATAGGTTTTTAACTGGATTTTACGGATTGGGCGATATGCCAAACGAATTCCAGAGGGTAATGGATTCTTTATTGAAAGATATTCCTTTTACCAATTGTTATATCGACGACTTTTTAATAGCTTCGAAAGGTTCATTTAATGAACACAAAACGATACTAACAAACATTTTAAACATTTTGGACAACAAGAACATGGCGGTAAAATGGGAAAAATGTGCATTCTTCCAAAAAGAAATAGAGTGGCTAGGTTTCAAGATATCAAAATCGGGCGTGAAACCATTGGTGGGAAAGTCAGATTCGATTAAAAATCATTAAAAATCTACCAAACCCCAAAAACATATCTGAGCTAAGGTCTTTCTTTGGATCGATCAATCAGTATATGAAATTCGTCCCGAATTTGTCCGCCCTAAGTTCTCCCCTACGACCACTTCTCGTGAAGAAATCAGTTTACCAATGGAACGACGAACATACCAAAGCATTTGAAGAACTAAAACAACAGATAGTGAAGATAACAGAGAATAACCACTTCGACATAAAAAGGATGTCAAGACTCAAGACAGACGCTTCCCATAACGGCTTAGGAGCTACCCTAGAACAATGGAATGGAGAAAATTGGGTAACAATAGCATTCGCCTCCCGATTTTTAAACAACCACGAAAGTAAATATTCTACAAACGAACTTGAATTGTTGGGAGTAGTCTGGGCTACAGAACATTTTAAAAATTACTTGTATGGTGCCGAATTTGAAATTGTGACGGACCATAAGGCATTATTATTAGCATTAAATGCAAACCACAGCAACAAAACAATGCATAGCAGATTAACCCGTTGGGTAAATCGACTGTTACCATTTAATTTTAAGATCAAGCACATTCCGGGAAAAGACATGGGATTTACAGATTTATTGTCGAGATTACCTTCAGGTAAAGCACTCCCTACATCACATTACGATAGCGAATTTGTAGTGGCAACAGTACAAAAGATTGTAGAAAACCTCTCTGTAAATAAAGATTGTAAAAAGAATAATTGTAAAAAGAACGAAGTGTATTATCCATTGGATGTAAATACGATTAGTAACTTGGATTGCAATAATCCAAAGGGTGGAAAGAAAGATTTATCACAAAGCATCCAACGGTCGTTCTTCTCGAATATTCTGAATTACGTAAACGACACTATCAGAATTTGTAATTCCAATCACTCGCGTTCAGAGTCTTGCACAAGCGGTTGTGTTCCTTTAAACTTATCAAAATTCGATTTCAATTATTTTTACCTTTCAGACAAAACTTTTTTATTCTTTCTTGCCCAATCAGTATTATTAATCAATCAGTCATTAAATTCAGATCAAGAAAAACTGTTACGAGATTTTATTACATCGGTTAGCGTGTTAAAAATTTCCCTCAGGGCAGAAAAGAAAGGAATCTTTTTGAGTTTTAATAACGACATAATGTCAGATTTACACAAAAAACTGTTGGCCAAACACAAGGGAGATCTCAGATTGCCAGAAAACCCGTTATCACTATCAGATCATTGTTCGAATAAGCTGATTAAATTCATGACGGACGAAGACAAAATTCTCAAGGAAGTAAAGAAGGCAGTACTCGAAGGCAAACCATTGGACAAATTCGGTGCCTATTTGAAGAACTTCCAGAGGGACATACATGTGAAAGAAGGGCTGTTATTCAACGATAACAAACTGATAGTGCCGGCTGCATTACGATCACCTTTTCTGTCACTCCTTCACGAGACTCATCCAGGGCAGTTTGGGATGAAAGCCTTGGCAGAAAACATCTGGTGGCCACACTTATACAGAGAGATATACCACCATGGAAAGAATTGCACCCAGTGCATAATGGCCGGTAAGAACCTAAAAGTGTTACTGGGGAAGAACAAAACTGAGAAATTACCGAACCTGACCGAACCAAATGAAGAAGTAGATTTAGACTTCGCCGGCCCATTGGACAAGAGCTGGGGTAACGGAAAATACCTTTTGATATGCATTGACCGTTTTTCAAAGTTTCCATCTGCGAAGATAGTAAACAACACCTCGACTTCTTCAATCTTAAACTTCATGACAGATTACTGCCATCTTCATGGATTTCCAAAGTCCATTAGAGCCGACCATGGGTCATGTTTTACTTCGTTTGATTTTAGAAACTTCTGCGAGAAGAACAACATTAATTTAATTTTATGTACGGTTGGCGATCATAGATCCAATGGGGTAGTAGAAAGACTCATTTACACGGTCAAAGCTAAGCTTCTGGCAATGTCGTTCAACGATCCAAAACCATCTTTAAATTCGGCTATTGATAAAATTATTTGGAACATACGCTCGACGAAACAACCATCCATTGGATGCTCTCCTTTCTCAAAACAATTTAATAGATCTCCCAACACGTTCTGGAAATCTTTGGTCTCTCACGCAATTAGTTTAGATAAGGGGAAATCAATCATAACGAAGGACAGAGCACAAGACTGGGGGGCTGATGATGCTTTCGAAGACGGCTACCTAGAAGACAGATCAATTGAAGAAAGAGGCTATGAGAGCGACCCCGCTGACAAAGTAGATAGAAATCTTCAGCGAGCCCCACTGTCGAACCCCTTCAGCCAAGGAGGTAACTGGTTTAGGAAAACAGTTAACAGGAAGGAAGGAGAACCTTATTTTAAACCACTGGGAAATAAACCCATGTCAGACACGAAACATACGGTCACATTAGATAACGGACATGTGATAAGAAAATCGGACTTAGCCTTTAGCAAAACCCAACCGGCAGCTCCTAAGACCTTCACGGCAAGACCGAAAGCGCTAATTAATATTAATGATTTAGCAGGCAAGCGAAAAAGAAACTCCCCTTCCAAGAGACGAGACTCGAACATAGGAGGCCCCTCGATGACTTTCACACCAACGGTTGGAAACTCGAGCAAAAAGAGGAGACCATTCTACACGACCTCGAAAGGTTCAAAATTACATGACAATAATCTTGATTCGTCGTTAGAGTTAGACCTTTGGGATAAAGTCATTGACGACTACTTGGGTACGGAAGCGGAAATGGTATATAATACACCAACTGTTAAACTTCATAGTGATTTAGATCATTCAAGGAGTACTACACAAAGACAGATCAACACTGAGACAACTGTCAATATACCAACGGGGACAAGCGATGACCCAATTCGAGTGGATAGCTCTCCGGAGAAGACAGTGGAGACACCAAAAACTCCGATATCTTCGAAACATTGTGCTAGAAGAAATCCAGGCCCCCCGAAATTCTATGGCGATAGACAGTTTATCGACCAAGTGACGCTCAGTACGGAGACGATTAGTGCAGTAGACTCCGATGACGAACCGCTTATTACGTTTTCCGGTGCGAAGAGTCCGAAACAAACTCCTTCATTCGGTATGACGTCCCCCTCAGATTATCTAACACCCATTGACGAGATCCCACGTCATACGATCTTGGTTGCTGAAACCACACAAGACGAGCTCTCAACTCCTTCCTCTCAGGCGATAAGGACGGCATGTGTATCGTCACCATTGGTAGAAGTTACCAGTAATGCTCAGGAGGACAACATTAGCGACATTTCCTCGGGTATCGACACCGATGTAAGAATAGAAGCGGATAATTTCCACACTAGATACAATTCTACGGTCTCAGACTCTTAAAACTTTTAAACTGTGGTAACATGACATGTTACGTATTTGATTTAGCTCGTATCCATTGGATACCTAGAACTTAATTTTTTTTTCTCTTCTCGTGTAGTATTTACCTAGTTAGTGAGTTAGTTAGTTGTTTTTAATTGTACAAACATCACATAACCCACAATTGTACATATCATTTTGTACAGTCAGTGTTGATATCTGTATAAACCTGTAAGTAGCCTGTATATATCACCATATAATTACCTCCATTGTAATTTGTACTCTCTGTAAAAATCCATTGGTGCTAAATGCGGTTACGTTTTGTTTCTTCTTTGGCCCTGGTGGAGCGAGGGGAGATGGAGTGTATGTGTGATATTGGTTACATCGTTGAGCGGGCAGATATTAATTTTCGTGCACTGGGGAATGTTGTGATTCAGTATTTTTAGTATGTTATAACCTTGACCTCTATGACCTAATTACATACCAGTCAATAATAACTCTACGAAGTCCAGTGGACTTCGAGTCACTAGTTGCTCTTTTTAGACTACAGTCAGTTTTAATTCAAACATTACTTTTATCCTCTTTTAACTTTAGTTAGATACTCAAGTTACCATTGGTACATCTTAACTCTTTATTAACGACGGCACCTTTTACATGGTTTCGACCCCCTGCCGACCCAAAGGGTCGCGCTTTGATACTTTTTAAAATTCCATTTTTGGCCGACCGACCCTAAAAAGTTTCTAAAGGCGTCTTCGGCGCCAATATATACTAGTTTTGAGGGGGAGCGCGCGCCAAAATTTTCCAAAAAGTGCCCAAAAACGCCCAGAACCAGAACTTCTACCATTTGGTTAAGTTTGTATGTTTTTGCGGTTATGGTCATTGGGGAGCGTTTGATGTGTGCTCCTTTTGAAAGAAAGCAGCAAAGCTATTAAGAATGTATTCTTCGAAGTTTAAAAGAAAAAATTCACAAGATGTTTTAAATGAGGAATACTTTCTTACTAGTCTTGCTACTTTCTTTCAAGAGGAGCACATCAAACGCTCTCCAATGATCATAACTGCAAAAACGTCAAATGGTGGAGGTTCTGGTTTCAAACTGCCATTGCCAAAAATTGAGTCGGTTTTCAGCAAGTTTTCTAAGGCTTTATTCGTAAAACAAAAAGCAGAACCCACGTTGATGTTGAGATCCCGAAAATAAAATTTCAAAGATAGCCCTCATTTTATCAAGTTTTTAGTCCGCAATTTTTTCTGACAGTGATAGCAGATATTTTTTTCTCCCAAGATAAACTGTTTTTCGTTTTTCCGAAATGGGGTGAAAATATTGCTGTTGACGATTTCATCGATAGTTTTCTCGTAAAATTGGATGAAGCCAAACGTTATTTTTCAAAGAATGTGAAAAACTGATTAGTGAAATAGCTTCTACCGATGATTGATAATTTGGTTTTGTGAATGTGATACTCGTAGAAAAATATCAGTCGTTTTTGCCTGCGGTTAATTTGTTTTTACTTTGACGATTAATTTGTCGGTTAATTTGTCTTTAAGTTTTTTTATTTTATGAAACCCTTGAATAAGCTGAACTTGAATCATCGAGAGACGATGGACATTCTTGTCGTGCCCATGATGCTTAAGCTTGCGCCCCCGAGCACTGCTGTTGCGTCCCTGCGGTTGCGCTTCTGACTGTTTTGGCAATCAGTTCTGACTGTTTTGGCGCTTCTGACTGTTTTGACTGTTTGAAGAGATGGAGCAGTAACCACTTAACCACCGCTCTCTTTGGCAACTATAAAACTTGTTCTAACTCGCACGCAATCAGGGACAATATGAAAACTTAGCATATTGTTGTTGTTTTTATACATTTTTGCAATTTTTTGCACGTTTTTGCCAATATAATAACTAAAAGCGCGAAATATTTTATATTTTTGAGGTTTTCACGGTTTCTTTACAGTTCTTCAATAATCAATTCTGATTGGCTGATTGCTATTTCCGCCCAATCGGTCCTCCTGGCATGATGTATTCCATCCTTCAATTGTGTTCTTTCTTGTTCGGCAAACAACTCTGTTGCCAACTTATGGGTATTGGCTTCAGGGGCGAGTCTAGGATTTTCTCTAGGGGGAAGAGGATTTTCAAAAAAATTTCGAAAATTTTGTCCACTTTTTTTTAGGTCCAGCAAATTAATTTTCCGAGCTCTCCCAAAGCACTACAAAGACTCAATTTCGACCAAAATTTCTGTGCCGCAGGCAAAATTTTGAAAAAACAGGCCGAAAAAAATGTTTTTAGGCACTTTTTGGAAAACTTTGACCAAAAATTGAGTTTTTTCGGCGCGCTCCCCCCTTAAAATTAGTATATGTTGGCGCCAAAGGCGCCTTTAGAAAAATTTTAGGTTCTGTCACCAAAAATGGATATCTCAAAGTAGTACAAAGGGGGGCACCCTTTGGGTCGGCAGGGGGTCAAATCCTTGAGAGGGAGCGTCCGCCCCCTCGCCTAAATCCGCCCCTGATTGGCTTGGCATCGTTTCAAAAGGATGACCATTATTGCATCCTTTTCTAAACGCTTTTTTGTGCTTAAGACTGCAGAAAATTTGTTCCATGTATGACGCCAATTTGAAGCTCTATGTCTCTCCTCGCACAAAAACATGCCGATGGCAGTAGATCAAATATTTGATCTTATTATCTCAACGCCAAAATACATCTCAACGTATTTCAACGCCAAATTTTGATCTTATGATCTCGGCGCTTAAGTTTGTTTTCTACCTGATTCGGGTTGAGAACGAAAGAAACAGCTGGCTTGTTTTGTCCAGATTTGAACTTTTTCTTCAGCGAGAAGTTGCAGTTTTCTTGCTCGCTGGAGAAAAAATTTAGTAAGAGTTGCTTAAGTTTAATATATTATTTGTATAAATTAATTTTCTAAGGCAACAATCGCGGATTACCTTAAGTCTGAATACGAAAAACGTTCATAAGGGAGCTAAATTTTCATGAACGGACAAATTTACCCGAAATTTTAATCCGAAGGACATTTTGAAAAACTAATTGGGGGAAATTTTTTGCTTAGGCGTAAGACGGTGGACATTGCTCGTTCGCAGAATAAACATCATATATGATATCGTTACATAAATTCTTTCGTTAGTATCTTCAAAAAAATGAATTTGCGGCAGTTTGTCGATTCTTGTTTAGGCAGTTATTTGTGTCGATTGCGTGGTTATCAAATTGGATTTCACTAGTGGTTGTAGCCTTCCGCTCTTCCTTTCAGTCCAGCATGAGAGAAGTTCATCGTCTGTTTCAATGCAGGATTGGGTGCAGTCGGAATGTCCCGCGGATACGTGCCGCAAGTAGGGTATCCTCCCACTACTGGTCGCACATTGCGGTCGATCCGGGGCATCGTATCTGCCGCATACATCTTGGGTCGCATGATTATGTTCACTGGCTCCTGGTACCTGGATAAATCAATTTAAAAATCTGTATTTAATTTTCTATAAATGAATAAAAAATATATTACATACCAGTGTTCGAGCATCGAAAAAAAACAGACTTTTTCTGACTATAGCAAGCCCCCAGATAAGTATACTACCTCTACCCCATAATAATAGAATCACACGGTGGAAGATACAAATTTTACGCTACTAGATTGAGGAGGGATTCAATGGAAAAGTCTGAAAAATGAAGAATGCGAAACAACTGGAATCTATTTACGTTTCATAGTATTTAAAAACATGTTCAAGGGGAGACGTATTCATTCTATAACACACTAATTGCTCCGACCACTTCGCCGAGCGGGAAGAAACTACGGAGTAGCTTATGTTTTCCCCTAATTTTACCTTACTCAAGAAAAAACTAGTAGAACGGCAAATTTGGAATTTTAGATAATAATCTTTTAGCCGCGATTCGGATTGAAAAATAAAAAGTCAAACTTTTTCTTAGTTTCAGTAACTATTGTTTTGAATTTTCCGTCCTCGAAACTAAATGACACTACTTAAATGAAGAACACAAAGAGTATTTGAACTCTCAGCTATCTTTTTTTTTTCAATTTTATATGACTTTAGCACAATTATTTTTTCTCATTCGGCAGTTTTTATGTGAACGGACTATTTTTCTTCTCTTCCAATACTTTTCTTTTACCTTATTTTTTTCACATCCTTTGCTCATTATAAAAACTGGCATGCTGGCTAGTTAGGCTAACTCATGTATTTTTAGTTTTCATAATTATTACTGTGAAACCACTTGTTGAATCAAAAAGTTTCAAAACATGAGTCGTGGGGGAAAAATGAAAACAAATGCAGACTTTCTTTTTTTCCGAATTGTGCAGACTTTCTTTTTTTCCGTATCATTTAGTGCTAGTTGCACCAAAACATGCTATTTTTTTTGTTTAAGCAGGCTAATTTGACAGACTTAACTTAAACGAACTACTCATTGGTACAAAAAGTGACTACTCTTTTTAAATTTCATTAATCAGATGAATAGATAATTCAGATAATGTAAGAAATGAGACTCGATTTAAATTTTTCTTGTTGCCAACTAGACAAAATTTTGATCTTAGATCTAAAAATTTCAAAAAAAGGTTTTGCAATAGTTTTACTTTTCAAAAATATCGCAGTAAAATATCGAATAATAGTTTGAAAAAATTAATTCAACTAGTTGTAAAAAATTGCCAAATGTGTGTTAACTAAACCGAGAAAAAATAAGCAGACCATTGACTTTACGAGGCCCAAGTATGCACTAGATAGGGACACAATTTAGTCATTGTAGGTCACAAGGAACCAGAGACAAATCTTCAAATATATTTCAAGTTGTAGGTTGATTCCATTTACAACTAGCGAATGTAGCTAGTTGTTCTGGATTCCGCAAATTGTAAGTGGATTCCGCAAATTTTATGTGGATTCCACAAACGTAAGTAGATTCCGCAAAATGTTTTTTTACAGAAAGTAATGAGTATATTTTATTTGTGGATTCCACAAACTGATCCGGATACCGCAAACTGTTTCGTCTGTTTTTTTCGCCATTTTTCAGCTAATTGATCGTGGAATTCAAAAAAGTGAGGAAATTGCAGAAAACTAGCATTATTGAGGATTCCGCGACAAATTGGTATTCGGCCCGTTGCGAAATCTGCTTAAAATTCTCAAAATACTCAGTTTGTTCAGTCTATTTTTAAGTCTCATTTCCAAATTTGAATGTGTTTTTGAATGCGCAATCTGATTATACCAGAAGCTTCTCAGAAGCTCTACTCTCTTCAAACATTTCCTGAGGCGCAGAAATTTTGGTAACTTATGGTTATCGCATCATCAGCTGAGATTAAAACTGTTTTCATTGCCGACAAAAGAAGAACCGAAAAAAATCCACCAATTTTGAAAAATCAATTTAAAACTAATCAAAACAAACCATTTTTGAAAAACCAATGCAATATCGGTTATATCTGGTTTTCGAAACTTTTCACGAATTAGAATGTCTTTTTTCCTTCCGGATTTTTTAAAACAGCGATGTATTTTGCTATATAGTAAATTATTGCGCGAAGTGGAAACAGCTTTCATGGGAGTTATCATTAAAAAACCTCAGCCCACAAACAAGGTTTCCACATAATTTTGCTGCGTTTTTATAGTCCTCAAATTTGGATTTCCTAGCTTGGATTTTTTCACTGCGTCGCCCGTATTACCAATAAACGATGAAACTTCATCATAAAGCGTAACATTATTCATTCATCCTTTCACATTATCACTCATTTTTTGGGGTGAGGAGAATCAAAAATTTGGCGAGAGTGCATATGCCATGGAAAAGATATTTATATGCTTGCTCATTATCTTACCTTGGTAGATGCGTAGTGTCAAGTCTCTGAGACTGGGGAAAAGTGGGAAAGATGGGAGGGTAGTTGTCGTTGGGTGGGAACCATGGGAAGCTTTCCTTATTAGAAGTCATCTTTGCTGGTTCTACTTGGTGATACAGTCTATCCAATGCTTTTATAAACAAGTTCTTGATTAAAAATGAGTTTTTGACCACGTGTTATTTGACGCGGTTTTATCGGATTTGGTTCGAATAGGAATTAAAACAATCACGTTTTAACGCTTTAAGCTAATTCTTCATTACTGTTGGTATAAAAGCACATGCTTTTTTGATGGCTATTAGAATTTGAGAGGTTTTTTGCAAGTGCGGTTGAAGACTGCTTTCTATTCAAAAGATATTTAGTAACAACGCTTTTGATCCGCTTCACTGATAACATATGTCCAAATGAAAAATATCCAACAGATCTTTTTAGTAAGCGTTAAGAAAATCTGAAATTCTCATCTTGTGGATCGATTGCTTTTTGGGTAAATCAAAACACATCATTTTTATTTTTAAGCGATCAAAAATGTGCGCCTTTTCTGTTGTCCCCCTAGCTTTAAAAGATAGCAACTCTAAAGAATGAAACAAGAACTGCGTGCCCAAAAAATTGACCTTATCCCACTATTTACCTTAGCAGATTATAGCTCTCCCAATGACAGGGCTATAATTTGGTCACTACATTCTTGCTTCGTTTATGAAGCCAATCAATGTCTTCAAGCCTATCTAAAATTCGTGATAGTAACAACCGCAAAATAGGTAATCAACTGGAAACTCTTAAAATTAAAACACAATTTTGAAACAAATCAAGCCCAATTTTTTGAACCATTTGCGCTTTTTGTTTTATTGAATTAGAATGTGAGAAAATGAAGTGAAATTTAGAAATTTCCTGCCACGCGAACATTCAAGAGAAAATTTAAAAATCCTAAGACAACATAGTGTCCACTGTCCAGTGATGTAACTATCTGATATAGTGCCCACTATCTTTAGACCACCTGAAAAATATTGACGTGTTGAGCTCAAATTAAATAGAGGTCTACAACAAAAAAAAAACAGAGATAAACAGGGACAGCCGTTTGCTGTGCAAGTAGCACAGAATGTTCCGACCATATCTGAATAAAAAACAACAAGAAAGGTCTTTTGTTTATGGTGTGATGAGAGAATCTAAGCGAAAACCTAAAAACTCTAAAGACTAAAAACGCCTTTTTTCAAAATTTTGGCAGAAGTTTTTTTTGTTCGTTTTTAATCTTTTATTCTTAAGAAGGCTCTCAAATAGTTCTCGGTAACTAATTTTACTTGCGTGAAACTAGGTAATAGTTAGTTTTAAACGTTCAAAACTATTTATTATAAGCCTATTACCAGCTTGTTCGCTCAATTTATTTGCTTGAAATTAGACAAATTACAAAAATTCAAAACGGTTTTTCTCGACACTGGGAAAAAATTTTGCGAGTAATTGAGAGTCAGACGAATCAAGACTGGAAGGGCTCTAGTATGATATATTACTCGACCCATTCCAATGATTGTTTGTGGTACCTGATTTCGCGCAAAAAGCAGAAAGAAAAACTAAAAAACACACCCGAATACAAAGTTTCTCCCCATTTTCAAAGGTCAGAACTATAAAAAATCACCTAGTTTGAGAGTTTCGACGAAATTTAGAAAGTTGGTCTTGGAAGGTGCCTAAAACACTATTTTGAAGCCATAAAACTATAATTATTTAGACTTTGCATCCATAATTACTCTATCCGCTCATAAAGTCTCAGCAAGCTTAGTTATGATACACCATGAATGCGCGTCAGACAGTTACTGCCTTTCCGAACTTCAATTTGCTGCTTGATAAAGCATTTTGTTAATTTTGCTGGCTCTATGGGGCAAATTTTAAAGAATGCCGTCAACCAACGTAGATTTTTGGTTTGATTTCCTCGTGAAAATCATAAAGATTGCCAAAATCCCATCAGAATAGAGGGTTTTTTAAAGTTTCATTGGAAAACACGCAAGAAAATGGTTTAACTAAAACTCTTCGCGAGAGTATCTAAACTAACGAACGGTATTAAAGAAGGGACTCTTGGCTCCGTTTTTCGAAGATAATGACCAAATAGTTGTTCTCTGTGTAGTTTTTTCCGGTCAGACCAATTTCGTCTTTGAACTAGAATTTTCAGATCAATCATGGAATTTTTATCAACGCATCGCTAAAACCAAACGAAAAATTTAAACTATGAAATTGCATTTTTTCCAACAGTTATGATGACCTAGAACAAATGCATGAATAAGTGGTCTTTCGAAGTTTAATTTGTTATTACAAGTTATTGCAAGAACTACAGGTAATTTTTGCTACAACAGCAAAAAATCTAACACAATAATCCGAAAAAAATTTATGAAGTGCTAAAACTCACGTATGGTAAGTTTCTCATGTATTTTTAGTTTTCATAATTATTACTGTGAAACCACTTGTTGAATCAAAAAGTTTCAAAACATGAGTCGTGGGGGAAAAATGAAAACAAATGCAGACTTTCTTTTTTTCCGAATTGTGCAGACTTTCTTTTTTTCCGCATCATTTAGTGCTAGTTGCACCAAAACATGCTATTTTTTTGTTTAAGCAGGCTAATTTGACAGACTTAACTTAAACGAACTACTCATTGGTACAAAAAGTGACTACTCTTTTTAAATTTCAGTAATCAGATAAATAGATAATTCAGATAAGGTAAGAAATTAGACTCGATTTAAATTTTTCTTGTTGCCAACTAGACAAAATTTTAATCAAATTGCTTAAAAGTCTTAGATCTAAAAATTAAAAAAAAAGGTTTTGCAATAGTTTTACTTTTCAAAATTATCACAGTAAAATATCGAATAATGGTTTGAAAAAATTAATTCAACTAGTTGAGTTAGGACCGATGTGGTTAACTCATAGAGTAATTTCGGATAGGGTACACCGTCTGCTCGTCACGCTATCTTATTTTCGGCCGGATAGATTCGTGCAACTTCTTAGTCTAATACCGATCCTAATCTTACTCTTATACTTTCTAGTCTCAGGGTGTTTAACTAGTCTCTGCTAGGCTCAATAGATCTAGGGTATACTGGTTTGTTGCGGCTGCTGAAGTTCTCTTGGAGAGACAACTAATTTCTAAGTTAAATTCAAATCTCTCTGGTGCTGAAATTACAAGTAATTTCAGCACTTACAAATAAGTGGGTTGTTAGTTAGATAGATCATGATTGGTTAATATTAAATACTTTACAGTGGTAAAATATCTAATTTATCCAATCATAAAATATAGTTTAGATCAGGTTCCATAGTTGTAAAAAAATTGCCAAGTGTGTGTTAAATAAACCGAGAAAAATAAACAGACAATTGACTTCACGAGGCCCAAGTATGCACTAGATAGGGACACAATTTAGTCTTTGTAGGTCACAAGAAACCAGAGACAAATCTTCAAATATATTTCAAGTTGTAGGTGGATTCCATTTACAACTAGCGAATGTAGCTAGTTGTTCTGGATTCGCAAATTGTAAGTGGATTCCGCAAAATGTTTTTTTTTACAGAAAGTAATGAGTATATTTTATTTGTGGATTCCACAAACTGATCCGGATACCGCAAACTGTTTCGTCTGTTTTTATTCCGCCATTTTCCAGCTAACTGATCGTGGAATTCAAAAAAGTGAGAAAATTGCAGAAAACTAGCATTATTGAGGATTCCGCGACAAATTGGTACTCGGCCCGTTGCGAAATCTGCTTAAAATATTCAAAATACGCAGTTTAATCAGTCTATTTTTCAGTCTCATTTCCAAATTTGAATGTGTTTTTGAATGCGCAATCTGATTATACCAGAAGCTTCTCAGAAGCTCTACTCTCTTCAAACATTTTCTGAGGCGCAGAAATTCTGGTAACTTATGGTTATTGCATCATCAGCTGAGATTAAAACTGTTTTCATTGCCGACAAAAGAAGAACCGAAAAAAATCCACCAATTTTGAAAAATCAATTCAAAACCAATCAAAACAAACCATTTTTGAAAAACCAATGCAATATCTGTTATATCTGGTTTTTGAAACTTTTCACGAATTAGAATGTCTTTTTTCCTTCCGGATTTTTTAAAACAGCGATGTATTTTGCTATATAGTAAATTATTGCGCGAAGTGGAAACAGCTTTCATGGGAGTTATCATTAAAAAACCTCAGCCCACAAACAAGGTTTCCACATAATTTGGCTGCGGTTTTATAGTCCTCAAATTTGGATTTCCTAGCTTGGATTTTTTCACTGCGTCGCCGTATTACTAATAAACGATGAAATTTCATCATAAAGCGTAACATTATTTTTTCATCCTTTCATATTATCACTCATTTTTTGGGGTGAGGAGAATCAAAAATTTGGCGAGAGTGCATATGCCATGGAAAAGATATTTATATGCTTGCTCATTATCTTACCTTGGTAGATGCGTTGTGTCAAGTCTCTGAGACTGGGGAAAAGTGGGAAAGATGGGAGGGTAGTTGTCGTTGGGTGGGAACCATGGGAAGCTTTCCTTATTAGAAGTCATCTTTGCTGGTTCTACTTGGTGATACAGTCTATCCAATGCTTTTATAAACAAGTTCTTGATTAAAAATGAGTTTTTGACCACGTGTTATTTGACGCGGTTTTATCGGATTTGGTTCGAATAGGAATTAAAACAATCACGTTTTGACGCTTTAAGCTAATTCTTCATTACTGTTGGTATAAAAGCACATGCTTTTTTGATGGCTATTAGAATTTGAGAGGTTTTTTGCAAGTGCGGTTGAAGACTGCTTTCTATTCAAAAGATATTTAGTAACAACGCTTTTGATCCGCTTCACTGATAACATATGTCCAAATGAAAAATATCCAACAGATCTTTTTAGTAAGCGTTAAGAAAATCTGAAATTCTCATCTTGTGGATCGATTGCTTTTTGGGTAAATCAAAACACATCATTTTTATTTTTAAGCGATCAAAAATGTGCGCCTTTTCTGTTGTCCCCCTAGCTTTAAAAGATAGCAACTCTAAAGAATGAAACAAGAACTGCGTGCCCAAAAAATTGACCTTATCCCACTATTTACCTTAGCAGATTATAGCTCTCCCAATGACAGGGCTATAATTTGGTCACTACATTCTTGCTTCGTTTATGAAGCCAATCAATGTCTTCAAGCCTATCTAAAATTCGTGATAGTAACAACCGCAAAATAGGTAATCAACTGGAAACTCTTAAAATTAAAACACAATTTTGAAACAAATCAAGCCCAATTTTTTGAACCATTTGCGCTTTTTGTTTTATTGAATTAGAATGTGAGAAAATGAAGTGAAATTTAGAAATTTCCTGCCACGCGAACATTCAAGAGAAAATTTAAAAATCCTAAGACAACATAGTGTCCACTGTCCAGTGATGGGACTATCTGATATAGTGCCCACTATTTTTAGACCACCTGAAAAATATTGACGTGTTGAGCTCAAATTAAATAGAGGTCTACAAAAAAAACGGAGATAAACAGGGACATCCGGTTGCTGTGCAAGTAGCACAAAATGTTCCGACCATATGTGAAAGCCTAAAAACTCCAAAGCCTAAAAACGCCTTTTGCAGAAGCTTTTTTTGTTCGTTTTTAATTTTTTATTCTTAAGAAGGCTCTCAAATAGTTCTCGGTAACTAATTTTACTTGCGTGAAACTAGGTAATAGTTAGTTTTAAACGTTCAAAACTATTTATTATAAGCCTATTACCAGCTTGTTCGCTCGATTTATTTGCTTGAAATTAGACAAAATACAAAAATTCAAAACGGTTTTTCTCGACACTGGGAAAAAATTTTGCGAGTAATTGAGAGTCAGACGAATCAGGACTGGAAGGGCTCTAGTATGATATATTACTCGACCCATTCCAATGATTATTTGTGGTACCTGATTTTGCGCAAAAAGCAGAAAGAAAAACTAAAAAACACACCCGAATACAAAGTTTCTCCCCATTTTCAAAGGTCAGAACTATAAAAAATCACCTAGTTTGAGAGTTTCGACGAAATTTAGAAAGTTGGTCTTGGAAGGTGCCTAAAACACTATTTTGAAGCCATAAAACTATAATTATTTAGACTTTGCATCCATAATTACTCTATCCGCTCATAAAGTCTCAGCAAGCTTAGTTATGATATACCATGAATGCGCGTCAGACAGTTACTGCCTTTCCGAACTTCGATTTGCTGCTTGATAAAGCATTTTGTTAATTTTGCTGGCTCTATGGGGCAAATTTTAAAGAATGCCGTCAACCAACGTAGATTTTTGGTTTGATTTCCTCGTGAAAATCATAAAGATTGTCAAAATCCCATCAGAATAGAGGGTTTTTTAAAGTTTCATTGGAAAACACTCAAGAAAATGGTTTAATTAAAACTCTTCGCGAGAGTATTTAAACTAACGAACGGTATTAAAGAAGGGACTCTTGGCTCCGTTTTTCGAAGATAATGACCAAATAGTTGTTCTCTGTGTAGTTTTTTCCGGTCAGACCAATTTCGTCTTTGAACTAGAATTTTCAGATCAATCATGGAATTTTTATCAACGCATCGCTAAAACCAAACGAAAAATTTAAACTATGAAATTGCATTTTTTCCAACAGTTATGATGACCTAGAACAAATGCAGGAATAAGTGGTCTTTCGAAGTTTAATTTGTTATTACAAGTTATTGCAAGAACTACAGGTAATTTTTGCTACAACAGCAAAAAATCTAACACAATAATCCGAAAAAAATTTATGAAGTGCTAAAACTCACATTTGAAAATTTTTCTCCAAAAGCTTTCCTGACTTCTCACCTTTTTTTTCCTAACCTTATGTTTTCAAATATTTCAAACAATCCCAGTACCGTTCTATGAAAGAAAAATACAAAAACAAGTAAGTTTGCGAAAACAATGATTAAGTATCCTTGGAAACCTTGACTTTTACACAAATTTAAAGCAGACCTTCAAACCATTTGCCATACAAAACAAAAGTTACCTTAAACAGTATTTAAAAAAATTAATTAGTTTTTTGAAAAACTGGGAAACATGTATCGAAACAAAATAACAACCTATCTTTTTCCAATTACACTTTGAATAATTCAACATACACTGATAAATTCAAAACAAGTGGTAAAAATGTCTGTGAAAAAGTAAAGCAGTCTTATCTAATCACTTGGTATCAAGCAAAATCATATTTTCAGATAACTAAGAGCGTGAGGTTAGACTCCATTCAATGGAGACTGATAGTAAAACGAAAAAAAATGAAAAAAACTAGAACAAACAAAGAAGAAATGTAATAATAGCTCAAACAGCGTACAAATGGTAGTGGATTTAATTTGGACACTCATACTGCCTTGAAATTTAACATGAAAAAAAAAATTGTAAGAACAATGAAAAAAGGAAACATTTTAACAATTTTTTGGATTTTGATCAAAATCCGAGTCGGACTGAGAAATTATAAAAAATGATACTGATTTTTAAATTTAAGCTTCTTCTTTGAGGTCCTCAAAAATCGGCTAGAAACGGCTGCGGCATAAATTTTTTGTATCACTTTACATTGTTGATGGAACCTTAAAAACTGAGAAATTATGAAATCGAAATGAAACAAGGATAGCCTGTTTCTGTATAATCGGAGCATTCTGTGCTACTTGCACAGTAACCGGCTATCCTTGTTTCATTTTGCTTTTCATTTTTTTGTTTTTGTTTTTCTAGTAATTTTTCTTGTTCTTAAAGTTGTTTTTCAATTTGCTGTTTTTAGTATTGTTGTCGAATATATCTAACCCCAGCTTTTTGTATAGCTCCTTTTATCACATCACGCCGAAAAAGAACGACAAAAAACTTGAAGAAATGTTGTATTTTTTAAGACTATGATTGGAACATTCTGTGCTACTTGCATTCTTAAAAAACACAAAGTTCCTCCCCATTTTCCGCCGTCGGAACAAAAAAAATCACCTGGTTTACTATTTTCAACGAAGTTTAGATAGTTGGTCTTGGAAGGTGCCTAAAACACTGTTTTGAAGCTATGAAACTATAACTATTCAGACTTTGCATCCATAATTACTCTATCCGCTCATAAAGTCTCAGCAAGCTTAGTTATGATATACCATGAATGCGCGTCAGACAGTTACTGCCTTTCCGAACTTCGATTTGCTGCTTGATAAAGCATTTTGTTAATTTTGCTGGCTCTATGGGGCAAATTTTAAAGAATGCCGTCAACCAACGTAGATTTTTGGTTTGATTTCCTCGTGAAAATCATAAAGATTGCCAAAATCCCATCAGAATAGAGGGTTTTTTAAAGTTTCATTGGAAAACACGCAAGAAAATGGTTTAACTAAAACTCTTCGCGAGAGTATCTAAACTAACGAACGGTATTAAAGAAGGGACTCTTGGCTCCGTTTTTCGAAGATAATGACCAAATAGTTGTTCTCTGTGTAGTTTTTTCCGGTCAGACCAATTTCGTCTTTGAACTAGAATTTTCAGATCAATCATGGAATTTTTATCAACGCATCGCTAAAACCAAACGAAAAATTTAAACTATGAAATTGCATTTTTTCCAACAGTTATGATGACCTAGAACAAATGCATGAATAAGTGGTCTTTCGAAGTTTAATTTGTTATTACAAGTTATTGCAAGAACTACAGGTAATTTTTGCTACAACAGCAAAAAATCTAACACAATAATCCGAAAAAAATTTATGAAGTGCTAAAACTCACGTATGGTAAGTTTCTCATGTATTTTTAGTTTTCATAATTATTACTGTGAAACCACTTGTTGAATCAAAAAGTTTCAAAACATGAGTCGTGGGGGAAAAATGAAAACAAATGCAGACTTTCTTTTTTTCCGAATTGTGCAGACTTTCTTTTTTTCCGCATCATTTAGTGCTAGTTGCACCAAAACATGCTATTTTTTTGTTTAAGCAGGCTAATTTGACAGACTTAACTTAAACGAACTACTCATTGGTACAAAAAGTGACTACTCTTTTTAAATTTCAGTAATCAGATAAATAGATAATTCAGATAAGGTAAGAAATTAGACTCGATTTAAATTTTTCTTGTTGCCAAAAAAATTTGAACTAGAATTTCCAGATCAATCATGGAATTTTTATCAACGCATCAAAAAAACCAAATAAAAACTTAAGCTATGAAATCGCATTTTTCCCAATAGTTCTGGTGACCTAGAAAAAATGCAAGATTAAGTTGTCTTTCGAAGTGTAATTTGTTATTAAAAATTATTGCAAGAACTACATGTGCATTATGCTACAACAACAAAAAACCTAACACTATAATCCAAAACACTTTTAGAGATAAATTTATTTTGAAAAAGTGGGAAACATGTATCGAAACAAAATAACAACCTATCTTTTTCCAGTTACACTTTGAATAATTCAACATAAACTAATAATTCAAAACAAGTGGTAAAAATGTCTGTGAAAAAGTAAAGCAGTCTTATCTAATCACTTGGTATCAAGCAAAATCATATTTTCAGATAACTAAGAGCATGAGGTTAGACTCCATCTGTTGGAAGCAGAGAGTAAAACAAAAAAAATGAAAAACAAAAAACTAGAACAAACACAGAAGTAACGTAATAATAGCTCAAACAGCGTACAAACTGTAGTGGATTTAATTTGGTGGCTCATACTGCCTTAAAATTAAACATAAAAAAGTAAATTGTTTGAAAAATGAAAAAAAAAGAAATTATTTCAACAATTTTTTGCATTTGGATCAAAATCCGATTCGGACTGAGAAATTATAAAAAAATATGATACTGTTTTTTAAAATTAAGCATCTTCTTTCAGGTTTTTTAAATCGGCTAGAAACACCTGCTGCATAAATTTTTTATATAACTGTGCATTGTTGATAGAATCATTAAAATAGAGAAATAATGAAATCGAAATGAAACAAGGATAGCCGGTTACTGTTAGATCGGAATATTCTGTGCTACTTGCACAGTAACCGGCTATCCTTTTTTCATTTTGCTTTTCATTTTTTTCGTTTTTCTAGAAACTTTTGTTCTTAAACTTGTTTTTCAATTTGTTGTTTTTAGTATGGTTGTCGAATATATCTAACCCCCACCTTTTTGTATAGCTCCTTTTATCACATCACGCCGAAAAAGAACGCCAGTACGAAGAATTTTTGTATTTTTTTCAAGACTATGATCGGAACATTCTGTGCTACTTGCATTCTTAAAAAACACAAAGTTCCTCCCCATTTTCCGCCGTCGGAACAAAAAAAAATCACCTGGTTTACTATTTTCAACGAAGTTTAGATAGTTGGTCTTGGAAGGTGCCTAAAACACTATTTTGAAGCTATGAAACTATAATTATTCAGACTTTGTATCCATAATTACTCTATCCGCTCAAAAAGTCTCAGCAAGCTTAGTTATGATATACCATGAAAGCGCGTCAGACAGTTACCGCCTTTCTGAACTTCGATTTTCTGCTTGATAGAGCATTTAGTTAGTCTTGCTGTCTATATGAGGCAAACTTTACAATAATGCTGTCAACTAACGTAGATTTTTGGTGTGATTTCCTCATGAAAATCACAAAGATTGCCAAAATTCTATCAGAATAGAGGGTTTTTATAAAGTTTCATTGGAAAACACGCAAAAAAATGATTTAACTAAAACTTTTTGCGAGATTATCTAAACTAACGAACGGTATTAAAGAAGGAACTCTTGGCTCCGTTTATCGAAGACAATGACAAAATAATTGTTCTCTGTGTGGTTTTTTTCCTGTCAGGCCAATTTCGTCTTTGAACTAGAATTTCCAGATCAATCATGGAATTTTTATCAACGCATCAAAAAACCCAAACAAAAACTTAAGCTATGAAATCGCATTTTTTCCAATAGTTCTGGTGACCTAGAAAAAATGCAAGATTAAGTTGTCTTTCGAAGTGTAATTTGTTATTACAAATTATTGCAAGAACTACATGTAAGTGCTACAACAACAAAAAACCTAACACTAAAATCCAAAACACTTTTAGAGATAAATTTATTTTAAAAAACTGGGAAACATGTATCGAAACAAAATAACAACCTATCTTTTTCCAATTACACTTTGAATAATTCAACATAAACTGATAAATTCAAAACAAGTGGTAAAAATGTCTGTGAAAAAGTAAAGCAGTCTTATCTAATCACTTGATATCAAACAAAATCATATTTTCCGATAACTAAGAGCATGAGGTTAGACTCCATCTGTTGGAAGCAGAGAGTAAAACAAAAAAAATGAAAAACAAAAAACTAGAACAAACACAGAAGTAACGTAATAATAGCTCAAACAGCGTACAAACTGCAGTGGAGTTAATTTGGTGGCTCATACTGCCTTGAAATTTAACATAAAAAAGTAAATTGTTTGAAAAATGAAAAAAAAAAGAAATTATTTCAACAATTTTTTGCATTTGGATCAAAATCCGATTCGGACTGAGAAATTATAAAAAAATATGATACTGTTTTTTAAAATTAATTATCTTCTTTCAGGTTCTTTAAATCGGCTAGAAACACCTGCTGCATAAATTTTTTATAAAACTTTGCATTGCTGATAGAATCATTAAAATAGAGAAATAATGAAATCGAAATGAAACAAAGATAGCCGGTTACTGTTAGACCGGAATATTCTGTGCTACTTGCACAGTAACCGGCTATCCTTGTTTCATTTTTTTTTTCGTTTTTCTAGAAACTTTTGTTCTTAAACTTGTTTTTCAATTTGTTGTTTTTAGTATGGTTGTCGAATATATCTAACCCCCACCTTTTTGTATAGCTCCTTTTATCACATCACGCCGAAAAAGAACGCCAGTTCGAAGAATTTTTGTATTTTTTAAGACTATGATCGGAACATTCTGTGCTACTTGCAGTCTTAAAAATACACAGTTCCTCACCCGAATACAAAGTTCCTTCCCATTTTCAACTGTTGGAACAATAAAAAATAACCCAATTTGATTTTTTCAACGAAATTTAGATAGTTGGTCTTGGAAGGATAGTTGAAATGAAAAATCAAAAATTTCAAAACGGTTTTTCTCGACACTGGGAATATTTTTTTGAAAATTTGCAAATTACGACTGTTACCGCTTCAATATGATATATCACTCAAATCATTCCGATCATTTTTTGTGCTACCTGCTTTTGCGTGAAAACAAAAGAAAGCTAAAACACACACGAATACAAAGTTCCTCGCCATTTTCAATGCTCCGAACGAAAAGATTAATTGATTTAGACTTGCAAGCTTTATAAAAAATGAACAAAAAAAAAGATAACGAAAAAAAATTGTCAGCCCAAAAACTGATTTGAAAAGGTAGTTTTTAAAACCAAAAATCTATTAAAACCAAAGTCTCAACCTATTAAAACCAAAATTTGCTTTAAAAATTTGCCTTTTCCGAGTGTGATTTTTTTTTCGAAAGGGCTTAGCCTCTTTTTTACAGAATCTTCATACAACCTGCCCAGTCGATTGAAACTAAAATCATAGAATGAAGAGGTTAGTTTTCGAGAAAAAATAAGCTTCCAAAAAATGTCAAAATATCAAATAAATTACTTTGCTTAAGGCCATACACTTTTATGAAGAATTGATCATAGTCGCTTATTTGCGTGTCACAACTTTTTTTGAAAATCAATTTCGGCCACCACCACTTATGCAGGTGAGCTTCCCAAAACCCGTTCAACCTTTTAACACCAAACTCTGAAATTTAGGAGGGTAGTTTTCGAGGAAAGTCAATAAGTTTCAAAAAACGGTCAAAAAATCAAAAGTTTAATTTTTCCGAAAGTCATAACTTTACATGCTAGAAATAGGGGCGCTACTGCTTATGCAGCGAAGCTTTACATAGCCTTTTCTTATCATTGACACCAAAATCTAAGATTTGAGATGGTAGTTGTTGAGAAAACAAAAATTACCTTAGAAAAATGGGATAAAACTCCCACTGACAGACTGTTTCGAAGGCTGTAGCGAGTAGGTTACCAAAAAAAGAGACTAGAAGTCTAAGCAATCACACCTGGGAGTGGACGGTTTTTCTATTGGTAACAGTTTTTGCAAATCGAAGAAGTACTAAAAAAATGTCATGAAAAAAGTTTTTAAAGCGTCTCAGTACAAACCAATAAAAAGTCCGATCCCAATACACTTTTATAATTCTACAAACAACAAGATTATTGGCACTCAGTAGCAAGAAGACCGTTGGAAAAAATAAAATAGCCAATCGAAAATTGGAAAGGAGTAATGAACGCAGTAAACCTAAAACACACTAACTTTGTTGAAAAAATCTCAACTTTCAAATTTCAAAAAAAATTAGATGATCTCAAAGATGTTTAAATTGCTAGAACAATATATGATTGGCGCTTTTTTGATAACATTAACCCAACTTGAGAAAACTGAGTCAACATGTAAAGTTTTTATTCGGCTGGAACTCTAAAAATTAAATTCCACTTTCGAAACTTGAAATCGTTCGTTTTTTCGCGCCATTACCACGTTCGTATTTGGAGAGTGCTATTTATGTCACTTTCGGCAGATGAATTTCAATTGAGCTCAAAAAATGCATTCATGCAATGAATGCACATCTGTTGTTACTTGAGACTTTTATGCACATTTTAAGACTTTTTCTTGAAAAAAAAAACAAATCAGCAAGACTACGTTCATTTCTTTATCATGGTTTTACATGGCAAGTACATTTCACAAAAACAACGCTTTGCTGTTGATGACCGAACCAGATCTCAGAGGCGTAGCAAGCTCATTTAGGGTTTTCCGTTGTTTAAACAGATCAACCTCAGCTAACTGAATGAGCTACCAGTTCATCGGTTAAGAAAATTGAATTTGAAAAATAAAAAGATATACCTGTAGCAGCAAACTTTCAAAATTTACAATTAAAATTATCTATTCAAGTTATTGAAGCCAAATACACAGAACGACTCTTTATGATACAACTAAATGGTATGAACTGATATAATGTATAAAGATTTACATTGAATATTGATTTTATTGCACAACTTTGGAGCAAGTCTTGAACACTGCGTAACATGCTGTCTTAAGAGTCACTTATTATCCGCTGTAAAGTAATATGAAATTAAATTGAAATTTCTACATTTATTATTCAAGAAACATATAATCGTTGAGACAAGTTTGCGCCCGACGAATTATTTGGAATAGTTCGCAGATAAATACAGTTTGAGATAGCTGGTGTGATTGTGATGTGAACATCTACATATTGGTACGCTGTCTCCTCACGTCCTGAACTGGAAGCGACCGGCTTTCGTCAGGTATTTCACTCCCTTGAACGGTTTGTACTTCTGAAAAAAATTACGATATGAATATTTTGCAACATTTTACCCAGAAATATAGAATGACAAAAATGAACAATATAATTTTACGGATAACTTCATACTACGTATTGATGATTTGATACAATGTATATTTCATTAAACCATAATTGTTTTTGATCAAACCATGGAAAAGATGCGACCGGCAAATCTTTTAGGGTTACAATTCTACATTGAAAAAGTGCACTTCAAAATACTCCTAGTTTTTGAGAAATCGCAATATTAAAAAAACACAGAAAAATCAAACTTAGAAATATATGTATTAAGAGGAAAGGTGAAACAGAAAACATGCAACCGGTGGTCAATTGCTATCAAACTCTCCTCACATAGTTCCTATTCAAGCCTGAAACTAGTAAACTCAAACTTTTCTGGTTTTCGAGAAATCGCAATTTTTTCAAAATTTACAAAAAAAATTAATTAGGAAAAAAATTAAGAAAAAAATTTGCAACTAGTGAGCAAATGCTACAAGAATATCCTCAGCCTTAAAATTCTAGGCTGAAATTTTGATTCTCCATAATATTCAAGTTTTTGAGAGATCGTACTTATAAAATTTTTTTTTTTTTCTTTTAAAACCTAGTTTTTTTCAATAAAATGATTTTGATTATAAAAGTTTTCCAATAACTGTTTTTGTCAGAGCAATTAGCACCTATTTAAGCCCTTAAAATTTAGCAGAAACAATTTACGACTCGTGTTTTTTCAATAAAATTAACCTAATTTGAGAAAACTGGATCAATTGGTAAATTTTATATTTCGCTGGGAAATCTGTAAATTAAATTCTATTTCGATCAAATTTTTCGCTCTTTTGTTGTTCGATAGCGGAGTTTGCTTTCCTCTTAACAAAGGAATGAACTGAACTTAAAAATAAATCATAACTCAAACGGCGAAAAGTCAAAATCGAGAGTGAACAAAATTTGAGACTTTCATGAAAAAAAAACATAGCCTACAAACAATTGGGAAAGAGCAATTTTGGCTTACTTTTTGAAAAATTCTCAGCTTTCGAATCATAAAGAAAAAAAAAGATGCCATTAAAGCTCTTTAAATTTCTAGAACAATTTATGATTGACACTTGTTTGATAAAATTAACCCAATTTGAGAAAATATGTTGAGGTTAATTTTTTATTCCGCTGGGAAATATGACAATCAAATGCCACTTTCGAAACTAGAAGTCGATCACGTTTTTCGTGACCTTTACAATTCTGCTGTTCGACAGTGGAGAAGAAAACAAAGGAAATGAACAACAGAAAACGAACTGAACTTGAAAAGGAATCATGAGCCAAAACGAGAAAGTCATTTTAAGCCTGAACAAATTTTAAGTTTTTTTCTTGAAAAACTATTTAAAAAATCATCAGCGCCTATATAAGAGTCTGAACTTAGTCCATCGACTCTTAAGAAGTCAAGAACTTTGTAAGAGTACTCACTACGTTCATTACTCTTAATAACTCTTAATAAATTCTTTCTTTCTTTCTGTCTTATAAAAAACACCAACTCGAAGAACTAATTTGCTCAAGTTTTCTTGATTCTAATCCCCATATAAAATCCCGCAACAAGCACCGCACGTAAAAGCATCATAAGACTACTTAGGCAAGCGCTAGGAAAAATATTTGAAGCCAGAAGACTTCGCTTCGCATACTCCTACAAAAATCCATGAAAAAATAATAATTTAATTCCCGATCTTGATCTAAGATCGCTTTTCAGCTGCTATTTTGATATCAACATACAATTTTAGAAAACTTAGTAAATTACACATTTGATAGTGCGGCCGTGAACAAAAACATCCATCAGACCGTTGGAAAAGTGGCCATGAATCCAATACATCAAACTGACAAAGTTTTTACACAGAGGCAAGGCCGTGCTTCACAAACAGAAGTGAGAACACAAAAAATCAGCGCTCAAAAAGGCAACAAAAAGTATACATATGCCTCGAATTAGAAAAAATTCGGCTAGGTCTCGGATTCAATCTGCGGCCTACGGCGATCTAGAGAACAAGTGTCTCACGCACTACTCACTCAGCAACGGACGCTTAATTCATCACAAACGCTAGCCTCAAATAAAGCAGAGGACAGATGCTATAAATTTTCCAATGATACAGATCGTGAGTTTAGCAAAAGTGCCGCCAAATAATGAACACTTTGCCACCAAATAATGAAAGCTTATATTTGCGAGTTAAGTTTAAAAAAGAAGGTTCGAACTAATACACTAACGCTCACAAGGTCGCTAGTGTAAAAAACTTCATGAATGATTTTTTGATAAAATTAAACCAATATGAGAAAACAGGATCAATGTATCATTTTTTTTATTCCGCTGACAGAACAAAATCCAGAAAGAACAAAAGATTTTCAAGCGTTTATTCCAAAGATTTTTCAAAAGTGGATTTTCAAAAGTTTGATATTCATGAATGGTTGAGACATTTTTGATAAAAGTAAAACAATTTGAGAAAAAAGGATCAATGTATCATTTGTTAATCCGCTGGGAATTATAAAATGTACAGTTAAGTATAACTAGACTTAACCCACATTTTTTGCGCCATTTTAATTTTTATTACTCGAGAGCAGAATTGGCCTTCCTTTTAGAACGTTAACTTGAAGTGAACTCGAATAAAAAATAAATCCCAAGTCAAATTTGATTGCGAATAACTTTCAAGACTTCCTTCCCGGGAAAAAAATCAAAAACATCACCACAACAAAGTCTTTGCTGCGCTCATGCCACTTAAAAATGACAATATAATGACAATAAAGGCAGACTGACCTCATTGTACATGTCTAGTCGGTTGACCTTGAGTCCGGATGTGGCCAGCTGGTGTATCTTGAAGTCTACCATTACAGTCGGATTCTCAGGGATGGGAGAGCCTACTGGGAACTGAATCTAAATACAACACACAGCTAACTACCGCATTGATTTGGGTTACTTTCAGATCTACGAAACAAATACTAACTCTTTTTCTTTGAGCGACTCATGTGAACAGAAAATGCAAACAGACAAAATATAGAGCTGCAGAATTTCGACTAAATAATTAATAAAACCAAACATATAGCCATAAAAATTTTCCTCCGAAATGTGCACAGCTGAATCGTCCTCTTTCGATTAGTTATTCTGTCCGAAGTTGACTTGACCTAGTCGGCTTAAAATAAAAAATTAACATAGTATAAAAAAAATTCCGAAATATGAAGCCCCATCTGTGGAACCACTATGATAACGCGACGGCAGATCTTATTCCAACAATCAATGCGGTTCAAGGCTGGCATAACGTCGTTAAATAGCTTTAGCAGAGCAGCAACCCCTCGATTCAAACGTTTTTCAAATATTAAATTATCTTCAAGCTTTGCCTTATTTGACACACTTAGTTTTTAATTTGTTAAACTGTCGGCCTAATTTTGTCCAACTGTTATGGCAAACTGAGGTACCATTTTTTGGAGAGGTAATAGAGGCCAATACAACAAAAATTTTGCCTTCCATCCACCGCTCCTCCCCTAAATACAACACACAGCTAACTACCGCATTGATTTGGGTTACTTTCAGATCTACGAAACAAATACTAACTCTTTTTCTTTGAGCGACTCATGTGAACAGAAAATGCAAACAGACAAAATATAGAGCTGCAGAATTTCGACTAAATAATTAATAAAACCAAACATATAGCCATAAAAATTTTCCTCCGAAATGTGCACAGCTGAATCGTCCTCTTTCGATTAGTTATTCTGTCCGAAGTTGACTTGACCTAGTCGGCTTAAAATAAAAAATTAACATAGTATAAAAAAAATTCCGAAATATGAAGCCCCATCTGTGGAACCACTATGATAACGCGACGGCAGATCTTATTCCAACAATCAATGCGGTTCAAGGCTGGCATAACGTCGTTAAATAGCTTTAGCAGAGCAGCAACCCCTCGATTCAAACGTTTTTCAAATATTAAATTATCTTCAAGCTTTGCCTTATTTGACACACTTAGTTTTTAATTTGTTAAACTGTCGGCCTAATTTTGTCCAACTGTTATGGCAAACTGAGGTACCATTTTTTGGAGAGGTAATAGAGGCCAATACAACAAAAATTTTGCCTTCCATCCACCGCTCCTCCCCTCCTCTTCTAATGGTCCCCAGAACAGGGGGAGGGGGTGTTGGGGACAATTTACAGATTTTGAATTTACTTTTGATCAACCGCGAATCGATCGTTTGACCTTTTGATTCAGAACGCGCGTTGTTCAAATACGGCATCTTAATTTTAACTTCTTTGATTAACCTATTGTGATTATTTATTTATTTCGATTCCTCAGACGGATATTTCAATTTGTGTGGGCTACTTAGTCCAGGGCTATTCTGGCTACTGAGTTAATTTAGAGCGAGATAATGTCGCGTGGGACTGGATACTTAGCTTATTTGACTCTAGATTTTAATTTGTTAAGCTGTCGGCAATAACTTTGTCCAACTGACTTTTGGCAATCTTAGAGGTACAATTTTTTGGAGAGGTGATAGAGGCCAAAACAGCAATAATCATTGCCTTCCATAGCCCGGCCCTCCCCCTCCCACCTTTTTCTGATCCCCAGTACAGAGGGGTGTAGGGGGGCTGAGTACACTTGAAACCGAACTAACTTTTGATATACGGTGAATCGATCGTTTCATCTTTTGATTTAAATCGCGCGTTGTTCAAATTCGGCGTCTCAATTTCTTTGATTAAACTGTTGGGATCATTTAGTTGCTTCGATTCCTCAGATGGATATTTCAACTTGCGTGGGCTACTTCATACGGGGCTATTTTGGTTACTGGGTCAATTTAGAGCCGGATACTTTCGCGTGGGACTGAACACTTGGCTTATTTGACCCTCTTATATTTTAATTTGTTAAGCTGTCGGCAATAACTTTGTCCAACTGACTTTTGGCAATCTTAGAGGTACAATTTTTTGGAGAGGTGATAGAGGCCAAAACAGCAAAAATTATTGCCTTCCATAGCCCGGCCCTCCCCCTCCCACCTTTTTCTGATCCCTAGTACAGAGGGGTGTAGGGGGGGGGGGGGCTGGGTACACTTGAAACCGAACTAACTTTTGATATACGGTGAATCGATCGTTTCATCTTCTGATTTAAATCGCGCGTTGTTCAAATTCAGCGTGTCAATTTCTTTGATTAAACTATTGGGATCATTTAGTTGCTTCGATTCCTCAGATGGATATTTCAATTTGCGTGGGCTACTTCGTCCAGGGCTATTTTGGTTACTGGGTCAATTTAGAGCCGGATACTTTCGCGTGGGACTGAACACTTGGCTTATTTGACCTCTTATATTTTAATTTGTTAAGCTGTCGGCAATAATTTCGTCCAACTGACTTATGGCAATCTTAGAGGTACAATTTTTGGAGAGGTGATAGAGGCCAAAACAGCAATAATTATTGCCTTCCATAGCCCGGCCCTCCCCCTCCCACCTTTTTCTGATCCCCAGTACAGAGGGGTGTAGGGGGGGGGCTGGGTACACTTGAAACCGAACTAACTTTTGATATACGGTGAATCGATCGTTTCATCTTCTGATTTAAATCGCGCGTTGTTCAAATTCGGCGTCTCAATTTCTTTGATTAAACTATTGGGATCATTTAGTTGCTTCGATTCCTCAGATGGATATTTCAATTTGCGTGGGCTACTTCGTCCAGAGCTTTTAGAGCGAGATACTTTCGCACGGGACTGGAAACTTGGCTAATTTGACACTCTTAGATTTAATTTGTTAAGTTTTCGGTATAATTCCGTCCAACTGACTTATGGCAACCTTAGAGGTACCATTTCTGGAAAGTTTGGATTTCTCAAAAGTTTGGATAAAAACTCTACACCAATTACAAAAAATGTGACTGACATTTCCTTTGAGTGTCGGCGTTAGTCTCTGAGGGTCAATTTTTCCCACTTTCCACGTGAATATTTTTGTGGCGGGATCAAACGAGGTCGCACCCTGGTTGCCAGTCAAGGTCACTGTGAGAACCACTTTGTTGAAGGGTACTGTGATCACGACATCTTCTAGCTAAAATCAATTGTTACGCTCAATAGACCTATTGGTACTTGACAGCCAGCGATTATTCAAATTTCGAGCAATTCTGGTTAAGATGTGATAATAGCTTTAATAGCTATGCTCTCCTCTTACCTAAAGTTTAAATTTTCTCCAGGATAAAGCTCCAGAAAGATTTTTCAAAATCGGATCAAAGCAACATCATTATTTTTGGTCATTTTGACATTAACAAAGGATTATACAAGAAATTAGCTTGCCAGTTTCCCCATGGTCTGTTTAGGTCCAATCGTGATGTCTAGCTTGCCCGATCCATCCTTGAAGCTGACTGAGGATCGACAATACATTGGAATGGCAACCACACTAAACACAAACGCTACAAATCACTCAGATAATACTGGTTCCGACTGTTTGCATCTGTTTTTGGTTACAGAGAACTCATTGGCATCCCCAATATTACCAATAAACCGGTCAAATATGAAAGAGATGCTTCGGTGACAAGAGATCATAATAAAGAGATCGTTTATACGCCTTTCAAGATCCGTGCTCTTTACTTGACGTTAGGCAACAATTGCGGCCCTCTGTAAAGAACTGAAGCGCTTGTAAAATGGTCGGAAACCTATTTCGAGAAAAGGGACGCTAACCCTCAGCAACTTAACACCTTTGTCACCCCAAAATTTCTTTTCCTTCTCGTTCAGTAACATCAACTCAACTGACTTATTTGAACTGAGGTGGTAAGAGATGAGTCGGAAGTTCCCGTCTGGTGGTACAAAAGAGAGCACTTTCTCCTGTTCCCACTTCTTGTATCTCACACAGGGGTGGAACGAGACATCATCCAACACACGGGGGTTGATGAAGTTCAGGCAGAGGTCGGGCATGCCGGTCAACTTAATGGCCGCGTCTATCCATCCTGTAATCTCTGCAGACACAGTGCCGCCCTGAATTGCAAACCGAAATAAATACAAAATGAATTATGGGGCCGGCCTATCAGCATGTATGACGATCATCAAGTCCATGTGAACAGACTTTATGACAAATGAAGACAACCGCTTCACAATATCTTCAGTTGATTACATACCGATTTCAAAAGTTGTACAGTTCACTGCATTTTTTTTACAGAGGCAAGGTGGAGCTTCGCAACACTTGCGATACAATTAAAACATAGCAAGATAGTGAAAAAAATAAGCTGAAAAAATAACTCGAAGTAAGTCGAACCAAAACTATATCTACAAAAACTTCATACCCTTGTCACAGAAGAAGATCAAAAACAGATACAGCACGCATCGAGAATCAATGAAAGATCGGCAACTAAGACGAAAAAACTTATGTCGACCCTTGTTAACCCGAAAATGAAACTGTATACAAACATTTAGCTTTAAAAATTTCTAGAGTTAAATTTTAAGGAACCATCCCGCCTGAAACAGTCAAAAGCCTTGAAAACAATTCCCCACTGAAACTTCATTTCATAAATTAATTTGCGATACAATTAGAGAATTGAATTAATGTTTTTGAATAAAAAAGAAAAGTCTCAATTTTTTGAAAAAAAAATTAAGCTGAAAAAAAAAGTTAAAAAGACCTAAAAGTGTACAAAAATTTCATACGTTATTCTATTACGATGTTCCTTATAAGCCTTAACAAGCATTGGGAATCAATGACCGAGCAAAAACTAATGCAAAAAAAAACTTGTGAAGACCCGCGTTAAGCCGAAAACGAAACTAGACAAAAAAACTGTAGCTATAAATGTTTTAAGTTAACGCTGTATCCCTCCTGAAACTTGCAAAAGCATTTAATTTAATTCCCCTATGAAACTGCGCGACATAAATTGACAAGCGATACAAATAAAACATTGCATTACATGATCTCGAAAAAAGAAGGAAGTCTTTTTTTAACCAAGCTGAAAAAATAACATAAAGTCCAAAAAACTCGATTTACAAAAACTAAACAACTTAATCTCAGACGATATTCAAAAATAGCATTAGCAAGCATTGAAAATCAATGACAGAGCGGCAACTAAGTTGAAAAAATTAGGTCGACCATCGCTAACCCGAAAACGAAACTGTAGACAAACATTTAAGCTATAAAAATTTCTAATGTTAAGTTTTAAGGAACCATCCCGCCTGAAACAGTCAAAAGCCTTGAAAGCAATTCCCCACTAAAACTTCATTTTATAAAATGGTTTGGAATACAATTGGAACATTGCATAAGAATAAATTTTAAAAAAAGAAAAAAATCTTTTTTTTTTTTCAAATTAAGCAGGAAAACTTTTTTTTAAAAAAGTTCAGAAAATGTACAAAAATTTCATAGCTCTATCTCAGACGATATTCATAAACAGCCTAATCAAGCGATGAGAATCAATAATCGAGCGGCAACTAATGCGAAAAAACTTGCGTCGAACCGCTTTATGTGGAAAACCAAACTAGACATAAAAAGTATTCGAGCTACAAAATTTTTGAAGTTGAAAGCATTTAAAACAATTCGGCTATGAAACTGCGCGACATAAGTTGACTAGCAATACATATAAAACATCACATTACAAGGTAATGAATAAAAAAGAAGTAAGTCTTTTTTTTAAATTGCTGAAAAAAAATATAAAAAAGTCCACTCGATTAACAAAAACTTGATCGTCTCAGAAAATGTTCATAAACAGCCTTAACAAGCTTAAACAGCCTTAATATTGAGAATTATTGAACGAGCGACAACTGAAGCGAAAAAACTGGATCCACCCTCGTTAAACCGAAAAGGAAGCTGTTGACATAATAACACAACAGCTAAAAAAAAATTGCAGTTTAACTTTTACGCCCCATCCCTACTTGAATAGACAAACGCATTAAAAACGATTCGCCCATGCAACTGAGCAACACAAGCTGTCTAAGACGATTTAACATAAAACGAACCCGTTTAACCAAAAAAAATATATTGAAAATCAGAGTTGATAAATTTAGAAACAGAGCAATTTTTAATTATAGTTAAAACAGTTTGAATCAAAAACTACAAAACCCCAGCTTTAAAAAAAATTGCTTGAAAAACTCACCAGATCCAAAAATTAAATTAGAAAAAAAAACAGAAAATTGGCCGAAAGAAATTAGGACGAAAAAAAACGAATCCGACAAAAACATTTTTTTTCAATAATTAATTTTTGAAAAAATTGACAAATCCCCACATGAATTACATAGTAGTTATATTTGAAGTTTTAATAAATTGAGCACGTGCTTTATTGAGCATGTCAGAATTGTGGCATGTTAGCAGATTTTGTAAGAAAAGTTGCTTACGGGAAAAAGGTCTAGTTCCGATGACAAGTCACTTGCTCTCGCAAGTGCAAAAATTGAAAACCATATGCGGCAATCTTCTTTCATTCTCTATCTTTTCAAACGAATCTTTTACAAGATGAAAAATAGTTCATTTGAAAATTTTCATTATTTCCTTCATATTAGAGAAAATAAAAAAGAACGGAAAGAGAATCAGTGACTGACGGATTTGTCGATGATAGCGTCAATTTCTTCCACGACGTCGAAGTAGGCCTCATTATTTGTGTACTTCACTCCGCTACGCCTCCACGGAACATTCGACAGCTGACCAGTTGGCAATGTCTCTGACACACTAAAAGGCAGCATAATACAACAAATTAACCACAGTATACACAACAACACTACATGTACACCGGTTGAATAGCTGATACCAAATTGCTAACAATGGCGGGGACCTTGAGTTCTTTACTCGATCAGAAAAGAGCTAGTTCGATTGATTAGATTCCTTTCCACTTTGTTTGGTGTTGAAATGCAATGAGTAACAATCGGTTTAAGCAGTAAACTGATTGATTTGTGTCACCGAACGTTTATAATAGTCAGCCGAAAAGGACGTTGTAAGCAATTGGCTATTACAATATTACATATGTAAGTGACATTTAAAAGATCAACATATTTTCCATGGCAACACCTCCAAAAATATGATACATTCTCTTTGGAATCAATGTTTGGTTAGTGGCATATATATGGTAGTAGTAAAAAAAGCCTGTAATACTGATGCCTGTGCCGGAACGCTTTTTGGAAAAGTTAAGAGCATCTAAAACACAGCTTCTAAAAAAATGTTACCCGCGCATGCTCATCAAATATATTTTGAGAAAATCAGTTTTTACTCCAGTTAGCCGAATATGACGGATTTTCTCATTTCAAGTACAACAGCTTGAAAACAATCAGGTTGTAACATAGGTTGTTCAATATTTTTCAAGTATACTGACTTGGACTTTCCGGTGACCGTGTTGACTACAGATCGGATGATGTTGGGGGGTTTGATGAGCTCCTGTAAGATGTTACTCTCAGTGGCCAAGGGGTATCCGTTGTCCAACATCTCCTCCAATAACTGCACATAACACAACCATTTCATTTTGTCATCTATAAGCCGGGGAGGATGGGAGAGATGCCTTTTCACCGCCTCAGTGATTTGACCCCCTCGCTAGCCAAAAGGTTCCCCATTCGGTACTATTTTAATATTTTAATTTTTGGCCGATAGCCCCTAAAATTTTTGTAACGCAATATTAAAGTCGTTATGTTCAAAATAGGCCCAAAACGGCTCTTTTGTACTTGCTTTTTTATAAAGTGTTTTGGGAAAGTGTTTTGGTAAATCTGGGAAAATCAATATTGTTTTGGGAACACTCGGAAAATAAAAAAACAACAAAAAGACAAGTAACTTTCAAGATATTTTTATGAGGAAAAATTTTCAATACTTTTTTTCTGAAAAAATTCGAATTTACGAAACTTGGTTAATTGCAATTTGTCAAAATATTTTGCAAAAACCAGTATTTATTTGCGTTTGTTGCCTGAAAACAGACCTCATAGACTACGACATAGTTGTCCTTGATTGCAGTCTCGGAGCACTCGTCGAAGTACTCTGTGAACGTGTCCACCACCTTGTGGAGGAACTCGATGACGAAGAGAGGGGGCACCTCCTGGGTCACGACAGCTACCAAATACAGTCTGTCTCTGTAGATGGACACCAAGTAGTGATGCGGAGTCGCGATCACTGGTTGCACGTCATCTGCACTACTTCCCTAATGATACACAACACAAATAAAAGCAAACAAGCATAAGATAGCCGGTTTCTGTGCAAGTAGCACAGAATGTTCCTTCACAACGAATGAACAAAACAAAAGAAACTCGAAAATAAGAAAAAGGAATTTCATTTTTTCGCAGTATTTTACGTTTGTTTTGCAGTAAAGGTCGATTAAAGTAAAACGCTGCAATAATAAGAGGCAATAAGTGCTAAAAAACACAAAATTGTAGCAATTGGGAAGACCTCACATCAAAATCTGCATCTTACATCAGCATCAAACTATTTTTGCCAGTCAATTTGGAGTCCGAAATCATTCCATGAAAATTTCGTCAGCTTGTATGAGTCCGACAATTTTTTCAATTTTCAATCTTTTCAGCATCAACTCAGCTTTGAAAGGGTCCGTATTTTCACTATCCATTATACGGTTCCGTGTTTTCACAATCATTTATCTTCTATACAAAGCTATCACTCTCAATTTAAACCAGTACCATCTCAAAATCACCAGACTAAAACTCTCCCCCTCTCGGAAATACGATCTTTCCGATTTCGACCTTGATCACGCTATTTTATGATACTGATTTATGACAAACCAAGCTTTTTTTTCAGACTCGTATGCCAATGCTTACTAAATACATGAAACCTGTTGATAGCGGAAAAAATTGGATGATTTTTAAATTGAAAAGGTAAACACTTCACATCTGATGTTAAGGAAGCGGAAACTAACATTGCTCAGCTCTTCGAAGAAGTAGTCACATATTGATTTGTTTACTACACTTTTCCAGTGTTTTTCCATGAACACATCCCTAAACAGAAGACTTTAGTCAAAAACTTAAATATAATAATTACTTTTTTTAAAAACTAGACATACCTCTGTCCGTTGATTATGAACAGGCTGTGAATCATTTTCAACCAATCTGAAATCATCAACTGAACTTCATAATAATCGCAAGCGTAATTAAGATATGGAATCATTTCTTAAAACAATTTGAAGTCTTAACATCACTACAAAATTTGCATTTCTGAAAAAGATCTACAACTTTTATACAGAGGAAACAAAAGAAAAAAGAAGGATCCACTCAAAGCGAATACCTTATATCATTCTGCTAAAATATTACACAGTAAACATAGGTCCCCAACCTCCAGCTAACTGGCCGATGGCACATGCTTTTGTTCATATTTCAGGCAGCAATAAATTCACTTCCATTAAATTGATAAAGATTATGCTGTAAAAAAATACTAAGCATATATTTTTTTGCAAAATGGACTCATAATAAGCCAGAAAGCTCTATAAATCAGTATTTCTAGGAAATCTTGCAAACTTAGAACTATCCAGTCTATGATACAAACCAGTTTAGACATTTTTTTTGTTCTGTCAAAAACTTTGGCGCGAATGGTCTCGAAATTATCAGACAAATCTGAAACACTAGTAAGGCTAATAAAATTTTGAAGAAACTAATATTTGAAACCTTGCTTTCACTAGCAATTTTTAGACAAAGGCGGAGCAGCACTTCGCATAGACAAGCAAAAATATGACAGATAACGCTTCTGGGAAAAACTGAATGAGTAAAACTTTGAGTCTACAAAATTTCTTAAGTGACGCACGCCATTTATGAGTCTACATAACTGCTAAGTGATGCAAGCCAATTATGACGCATTAGCAGTACCTGTCAATTTGAAAACAAAAAGAAATTTACCAACTAGCACGCCTCAATTTATAGAGCGGATGCATTTTAACTAGCATACGAAAAAGTTCATTAAAAACATCCAACACTGCCCAAGTTCGAACCCTCTTATTTTGTTGCGGGTCACCTTTCCCTACATCTACGCTAAAGATCCATGATACCTTGAAGCTAAATTGCTATTTGTACAAGAATAGTCTACGTTAATATTCTTAGCATTGCTGTACTTACTAACTGGCTATGGATCAAAATGAACACATTTTGTCGCAACAATATTAGCGTCGCAACAACATTTGCAACTTAGGTTGGAAAAAAAGAGAGTTCATACTATAACACAAGCTTTGCTTATGTATATAAGACGGAAATTCAAAATGCTAAAATGCTCAAAATATGTATGTTGCAGTTATAGACAAGGTTAGTAGGAATTACAAATCAGAAGTAAAAGAAAACATAAAAAGCAACACTTAAGCTCTGAATGGAACAATAAGAGCTAACATAACAATTCATACACAGATGCGAAGCTGCAATTCGAGAACACATGCGACAGAATGCCCAAAAGTAGCTATCGAACCACAGGCCTCGAGTAACCACGTCGACTGCCCTACACAACCCTACTACTTAAACTCAAAAAACCGAAACACTAGTCACTGATAAAGAAGATAACATTTGCTAATAAACTGCTAATACTATGCAGCGAAAGTGTTTACCCAAACGAACACTATTTAATGCGAGTTGGATAGGAAAAAATGACTCGTAATATAACACAAGGCTCGCTTGTGAAAAAAGGACACTAAATTGATCTTGAACAATTATTACAACACAAACACAGAGGCAAAGCTGCACTTCTCGAACACAGTCGAGAATACGGCAGAAAGTAACTCAAAATCAAAAAAAAAAGTTAAAATAGTTTGAAAAATGGAATGATACTTGTCTACCGAAATCAAAATGCCAACCAGGTGGTCACAATTTCCATGCTTGAAATAACGAGTTCCAACTCTGCCATGTGCATTTGAAAAACGTTAACACTAGCCACCAATCTAATGGAACACACGCTAATAAATTGCCAATGCTGAGCAGCAAAAATGATCACCAAGATGAACACTTCTCAATCCGAACTGGATTTTTAAAAAAAAAACGTGAATGTGTAATATAGCACAAGGCTCGCTAGCTTTCATGTGCAATAATTCATAAAGTAATCAAAATCATAAGTTTGACTTTAGTTTTTTCTTGACATTCAAGAAGCCAATAATACAAATCACCTAACTTCTAGCAGAACAAATTTTCATTTAATTTGGTTAATTGTGAATCATCTTTTCAAATAAAAAATCTTGATGATTTTCCCGACTTTTGAAGATAGAAACGTTACATTGTGCAAGGGGTTGCTTTTTTCTCCAGACAACAGTTTTTTCAATAGCTATTTTCAACACACTTTTTATATCATTCGAAGGATACAGATTTCCAATCCTAACAATTGAAAATAACGTGATAATTTTCTGTTCAGTAATGGCGGTTTGAAACGACGTTTGGACGCAAGGAAACAGAAAAAAAAAATGGTCTTCAATTTTCGACTCGTGGACGAAGATGAGCTTCGCACTATTTGCGATACAAAACCAGAAAGCTGCTACGTCCGAAAAAAATCATGAATGACTATGATTAAAATCAAGTGGAAAACAAAGAAAAAACTCGCTTTTATCAATGAAAAGTTACAACAAAAGCCCAAAATACCTTGAACAAAATTGCCCGCAAAATTAGAAACTTTACACGGAGCTTTCGGAATGCTGAAAAGAAACCGAATTTTCAAAAAAAAAAAACATTTCTGCGTCTCGACTTGAATCAAACTTCTGGGCTTTGTCGTCTCAAGCATGGGGGTTGGAGCAACTTGGACAAGAAAACTGAACCTCCAAAAAGTCGGTCTTCTAGAACAAAGCTGACAAAAATATACAGACAGGCGATAGATAGCACGAAAAAGAACAAAAACTCTGGGTTAGCAAAAAAAATTAGGCGCCGAACGGATTCGAACCGCTCTCAAGCAGTTATTTACCTCTACGCCAGATGCTCCTGATGGTTGACTGAATTTGAATTTATAACAAGAGAGGCGAAGCTGAGCTGCGCACCACTTGCAATACAAAACACGACAGCCACCAAGTAAAAAAAATCGAAACAACAACAAGCCAAAAAGACAAAAGAATTGGAAACTAGTGTCGAAAGAAAAGTAATCACGCGGTAACAAAGCCGAAAATACCTTAGCAGAAACCCTTTAGGCCAATTTGTTTTAATTATCATTCCCCCAAACCCTAAAACAAACAAACACATGCACACACATACACAAACATTCACGCGTCAAATGAAACAACATGCGCCACTATACCGATATAATATTGACCAAAACCAGTTAAGCCGAAAAAAAAAGGAAAAAAAACCAAGACCACTAAAAAATATATTTAATCCACCTCATCCTCAAAACACAAACACAGCTCGTGAAATAACGCAATATGTGGCGTCTAAGCCGATGCAATATAGACCAAAACCTATCAAGCCGAAAAAAGGAAAAGAAAACGCACAAGAAAATCAAAACTAATAAGAAGTTTTTAAGCCCGCCTCACCCTCAAAACACACACACGCACACACAAACTTTTTTTGCCCATCGAAAAACGCAATATGCGGCCATTAAACCGATATAATACAGGCCGAAACTTATCAAGCCGAAAAAAGCCAAAAAATATTGTTGTCATGAAAAACTTGAACTATAATTCATATTAAGATTTTCTGCATTTCTGCGATCCAGAGTAGAAAAAAACTGTGTTTCTCTTTAAACCACTCCAAATTAGGCCACTAAGCCGATATGAAATAAGCTCGAGTCTATTAAGCCGAAAAAAGCACAAAAACAAAAAATGAAATTTTAACAAATCGAGTTGGAAAAATCACGAACAGAAAAAGCAAAGTTTGAAAAGGAATATTTAAAATAACAAACTCAATCATGCTTAATACTTGAAATCGAGAGGAGTAGGATTTGCAAAGAGGACGAAGAAAAGAGAGATTGCAAAGAGGATTTGTGAAGGAGCCCAGAAGTAAGTCCTGTGGACAAAGTTGCTCATGGGGAAAAAAGTCTAGTACCCGATTGCAATAACCTTTACACGGCGGTTAGAGGATTCAGTGTTTCGTCTTGATGCGAGCAGTTCTTTTGCACTCATTCAACTTATGAAAATTCCGCACACACGGTATCATGTCTATCAAGCTTTTACACTTGTTCCACTATCACAATTATAGTTCCACAATAACACCCGTCTGAATTTTTATGTGGCATCTAAATTTTCGAGGCGCAAGACCTGAATACAAAATTGCACCAACACAGTTTTTGTGTGTGCTATTCAGGACCTGACAAAAGACACAAAATCCAGGCTGCAATTCGCATTAACAATAAAAAATTTGAAAAAACCCAATACTTCAAGACGATATAAAAGTGATGAAAAAACTAACTGGGAAGACTGCTTGATCAGAACCCAACACCTCCTTCTTCATAGTCACAAAATTAAGCACCCCAAAATTATGGAATAATTTCATAATTTCGCATAAGATTGACTTATTAATTAATATTAAGCAGCAATCAATTCGCATCATTTAAGCGAATGAAGCTGATGCTCTTTAAACTACGAACTTAGAAATAAGTTGTGCAAAAAAGGACCTGTAGTTAATTAGCTTGCTTAATTATTCAACGAGATTTCGGAAAACAATGAGCTCAGAGCCTTATGCCATTTGCTTATTTGAGGAAAACATGTCTCCATTTGCACCACCGATGAAGACTAACTTGTAGATTCCTCTTCTCATCATATTCTTCCCTTTCAAAAGCTTTAATTAAAAATCATTTATATGATCAATCTACTAATTTGATTTAATCATAAGATTTTCATGTTCAACTAAATTTTCAAAATTAATCAATATGATTACTAGAAAGTAGTTCAATTTTCGTGCACAAGCTATAAGCTATTTAGAAGTAAAATGTCTATTTAGTTGAGCCAATTACAAAGCAAGGTAGAACATTCTGGTGAAACTCGACATTCAAAGAAGGCTCGCATTTGAACAAATTGCCATCGACATTAATGAAGTCTTTGCATTTCTTCGAGTTTCCTGATTCTGGGATTCGGATCTTAACATTTTGCACATTACCAACAAATCGTCCCATCGACCCTTCGGTTCCCTGGCCCTGTGCATACGGTTCTTTCCTGTCAATCATTCGCTTACCAAACAAAGAAAACTCTTTGGAGAAAACCAGCTTGGAGAAGTTTGCATCGAAGTAAATAATACTTCCTAGATTCGACTTTACGGCTTGTGAATTAAAGGACAAGTCGTTGTTGAGAACCATAAGATCTCTCACGCGGACTTTCTGGTTACTTTTTTTGTCCTCTTCAGAACTATTCGCATTGATTTCGATTTCGACATCAAAGGGTTCCGCATGCTGAATGATTGATTTGCCGAACCCATACATCATTTTCAGTAACATCGGTGCCTTTTTGTCTTCAATCGCTTTTATCATTTCCACTGATATTCCATAAGCTACACATACTGTTCCTAGCATATCGAAAATTTCGGGATTGTCCAAAAACGAAACTCGAAATAGTTGGACTTTTTTGACGTTTCCCATGAGCAAAGCAGCAACAGCTGATTCCACGGTAAAACTCCCATACCACTCTCGAGCCAAACTGTTTCCGGTTCCTGTTGGAATTAATCCAAAAACCGGAAGCTGCAACTGCTCAAGATTCGGTTTACCAGCTTTAGTCCAGAGACCATTCAATACGTCTCGAAGACTACTATCCCCGCCTACAATAATCAAAGCGTCGTATCTGGACAAGTCAATTCGTTCTGCTATCTTCCCGAGACTGTTTTCGCCGTCCTTTTCGGTAATCTGCTGGTCAACAACAATTCCAGCTTTTTCCAAAATAGGCAAAACTTTTTGAGTGAAAGTTTCCATTCCTTTCCCTGCTCCACTAGACGGATTTACAAAGGCGAACATTCTGTTTTTGGAGCGTCTTTTAGATAAATGACAAGTTAAGGCATCTTTAAACTTACTTGTAACAGAAACTTCCTTGAACGAAACCTTGTGAGTTTCAATTCGATGCAACTCATCGTCATAATAACCGAGGGCCAAAGATGCTTTACCATCGCCATCGTCAGAAGCATAGAGTAATTTGCTTAATGAAATTTTCAGATTTTGTTCAACTTGTATTTCACAATCTGATAACTTAACGTGTTCGTATTCATTCGAGTCAGGAAACGACATTTTGAAAGGAAACGAACAGATTTAAAACTAAAAAAAGTTACGTTAAAAACGAAAATTTACTGTATTACACTCGTACAATAGACAAAAAATAAAAGGAATATTGACGTGCTGCTCTATTACTACAATTGAAAATAGTGCAAAGTTCTTTTTTAATTGCAGCGTATCAGACACGTTCACCTGAACTGAAATTCAATATAATGAAGCTTTACCTTCTTCATAAACCCAGAGATAAGACTTGCTGCTGATATCTATCTCACTATTTGAATATCAAACAGCACTTCAGCCTCGCTAAACGTAGACAATTTTCTTTCTTATTCAATTCTAATTTACGGACACGAAATGAAATTCTTTAGAGACAGATTAAATTGAAATAGATATTACTTAGCGTCCTCTTTTGAAACAGTCCGCATTTGTTTCATTTCAGTCTAGAGCAGACATCGGACCCTTTTTCCGACTTGCTCTCTAATTTTGCAATTCTCGATCCGAATTGAATTGCGCGCTTTGCAAATGAAGACACCTCATGTAGTCCCAAATCTTTGGCAACTAATCGTAATAGAGCCTTGTCCCCTGTCTCTCTAGATCCGAGCGGGTTCGTTTTGTACCATGGGGCAAGATTACTGAGAAAAGCTACCAAGTCTTCATCTAAAAAAGGCATCCGTAGTTCTTTCCCATGGTCGGCAATTACCCTATCGTCTCTCCCTAAAATTTAACAGGATTATTTTAAAAAATTTTTCTGACATAAAACGGAAATTTAAAGCATCGTAAAAATGAGTAGCAAAAATCGATACAGTTTTCGCTTTACGCAAAAAAGGAGGTGGAAGGAATTTCACTCTGGTAGAATTTTTTTAATAATCATAATAAATGTTACGCAGAGGCGAAGCGGCGCTCGACATTACTTGCAATACAGCGCAAGCACAGCATTGCAAGCTATCGAATAAAAAGTGAGACAGAAATCAATGTCGAAAAAAAGTGGTTAAAAAAAGTGGTTAAAACTGGTGAAAAAAAAAACAATTTCAGATCCACAGTCGAAACTAAACCACCAGCATTAAGTAAGCTTTTAGTCTCACTTACCGAGTGTTCACAAAGCCGGCAATACTTGGACACTAAATCAAAAACAAAAAATGCCACAAAAAATTGTTGTCATGAAAAAAGTTTAAAAACCCTAAACAAAACCTACAACTTATACACCACAGCCCTCCTGAGTTAAATAAAAATATATTTTAAAAATCAATTTTTGACATTCAAACGACACAAAAGTTTGTCAATTTTAGTATACTTTTACGCACAGGCAAGGCAGCTTCACACCACTTGCTAAACAACAGAAAAACAGAGTCAGCTAGCCGAAAGCCATCAGTCGAAAAGAAAATATGAACACAGAGGCGAAGCGATACACATGAAGAAAGTAGCTAAGTCGGAAAGCAATCGAAAGTGTCGGTAAAACTAGATCGATCAAAATGAATCAGGCTAGTTTTGAAACAATAAGATGCAAATACAATAGAATGTGAAATTAGCGTCGAAAAAAAACTTACCAAGCGGCTACAAAGCCGAAAATACCTCAGCAGAAAAATTTTCAGCCAAAAAAAAACAAGAATTAAAAAGTAGATAAAAAGTAGAATTAAGATTTATAAAAAGTCCTTCACAAAAACACCCAAACATTTTTATTTAATTGTCAAATGAAACAATTAAAAAGCCAGAAAAAATTCAAAAAACTTAAGACAACTGAAAAGTTATTAAGTCCTTTTCACCCTCATAACACAGACACGCACACAAACTTTTTTCGCTTGTCGAAAGGAGCAATATGCGGCCATTTAGTCGATAAAACATAGGCCGAAACCTATCAAGCAAAGCTAAAAAAAATGTGACGAAAAATTCAAAATATAATTTCTATGAAGAATTTAAGCATTTTTTGCGATGCAGGGGTGAGTATAGAAAATTTTTTCCCTTAACACGACTCAAAGCCGATAAATTATAAGCCGAAATCATTTGGGCAGAATAAAGTTCTCAAGCAAAAAAAAAACAACAAAAAAAATCTACGAAGCCAAGGTAAGTATTTTACAAACAGGAGAAATAAAACAGAACACTTAAAGCGTTTACAATGTTAATTGCGAAAACAACAAGAAAATTCCACGATGTGGCAACTAAACCGACAAAACATAAGCAGACAATTAATCAGCCGACAATTTTTTTGAAACAAAAAATTTCATCTAAAAAAAGTCCTATCAGATTCGAACCCTGGACCTTTGCGGTCCCAGGCTTATTCGTTACCTCCAGTCTAAGTGTGTTGTGAACGATAAGAAATTTGATGAACTTGAACTGAACTAATATTTACCATTTCTAATTCTGACCTTTCTGTGAGCAAAGTTATTTACGAGAAAAAAGTCTAGTACCCGATTGCAATACCCTAGCTTATCACAAGAGTAAAAAAAGGCAGAAAAACATCCACTAGAATATCATAAGGTGAGATATCATACTATCTCAAGAAAAATTCAAATCGATACAAACTTATCGCAAAACACAATTGCCAGCATTAAAAAACCTGAACACAATTATCAAGTAATTACTATGCACGTCTTGGGTAGACACGACACCTTGATCGATGACACAAGCCGACACAATTAAAGCCAGAAACCTTAAACGCGAAAAAACTGCAGAAATTCAACAAAATCTTAGATCCTGCACCACCAAAATTTTTAGATATGGTTTTCTTCAAAATTTGAAATGCAGTTATTAAGAAAAGTGCACGGTGAGGGGACATAGCCAAAAAAGCAGATACTTGACAGACTGAAAAACGAGGAAGGGGAAAACAGGTCTTTAAGGGAAAAAATTTACGTAGTAACTTTTGAATTTTGTTGAAAAACTTTAGCCATGTTTCAAAATTAAAATGATCATTACATTGAATCAATTAATATTATGAGATTTAGGACGCTAAGAGGCTAGAAAACAAGGCCATATAAACTGTGCAAAAAATTAATTTAACCATGGGCTAAATTAATTATTAAACTAGGTAATTAATAAACTTTTTGAATTTAATAATTACCCATGTTTCTAGCTCCAATTCTCATCAAGTCTTGCCTCATTTCCTCGTGCATACACTTCCAGCCTCCTTTCTCAAACGCCCCCCTGTGTCTTGAGTATCCCCCCAGTTGCTCGTCCGCCCCGATTCCAGACAAAAGGACAGTTGAGCACGCCCCTTTAGCCGCAAACCACAGGGAGCATCCTATGCTGTCATCTAACACGCTTTCACAAGGATACAAAACTCTGCTGATATACTGTGTTCGTGCATCTTGAAGCTCCGCTTTTGTGATATTTACGAAAATCAGTTTCCATGTTCTGTTCGGGGCTATTTTTTCCAATTCTCTGCAATTACAATAACTATCAATCAGGACAACTTGACCAAATCAGCGAGATGTACACATAGTCGAAGCTGCGCTTCGCGAACACTAGCGAGAATACGACAAAAAGCAGCTATAGAGTTCCAAAAAGTGCAATAAGAAAGAAAAAGTAAAAAAAAAGCCTCTAAATAGTAAAAATTCGGCGACGACTCGGGCCTATTATCTAGAAATTATATGTCTCACGCACTAACCCTTCAGCCACGGAAGCTCACTCCATCTCAAACACTAGCCACAAATAAAAACCGAGAACAGATGCTATGTAATTTCCAATGCTACAGATCGTGGTTATAGCAAAAAGGCTCACAAGTGAACAATTTTATTTGCGAGTTAAGTTGGAAAAAAAGAAGGTTCGTACTAAAACACTAGCTGCTCGCTAGCGTAATGATGAAAATTTTAGGGTAAAACGATTAAAACATATTTTCATATTTTACTTAAACAATTTTTCACCTAATCCATTTTTGCTTATAACATTTCAGCTGTAGAAAGAGCTAATTTGTTAGAGGCGCAAGTCACTTTTGAAGAATCCCATTTTTTAAAACGTCAACCGTTGAAATTGACCCCATGTTACGAAATGACTACGACTAACATCAAAGCCTTCACGCTAGTCTTTCGGTCTGGTGTCTCGAATTGGCCATTCACTTCAAAAGCAACATTAATCAACTCAATCTCGCGCTCCTTGTCGTAGAACTGGTCCATCAATGCGGCAAGCACGGCAGAATCTAAGCCACCACTAAACAAAATTCCACAACGCAGGCTACTGCGAATAGACAAAACTCTTCGTTGTACTGCTTTCTGCAAATATTGGTAAAAACTACAAAGAGTTCGCTTCATTTCATCATCCTCTAGTGATGGGAAACGATCGCATTTGCAGATGTTGTTGCAACATGTAGAATGATTCCACTGTATTGACTCGTCCAAGAAAAAATCTTCGACGAAAACAAAGCGTCTAGTGATCGTCTCTTTGCCAAAAACACTCCTAAATGAAATTTTAAAAAAATATATCCAGCAGACAAAGTCAAGCACAGAAAGAATCATGGAAAATTTTTAACTCCTATTTGCAGATTCTTGGTCACTTCCCAGCAGATGATTTATTAAAGCTAGATATCCTCCTAAAATTGCGATTGCTGTAAAAACAGGCAAAATAACCGGCAACGCAAAATGCAAACTTTTTGAATGTACCTAACAAATAGAGTGCTGATTTAAATTATCCGGACAAAACGAACAAAACTTGAATTTTCAAACACGTTTTTCTCAAATTAGGTTAATATTGGACAAAAAGAGAAGAGAACAAAAGTTGCTTAAAATTTCATCAGAATTAATACGGTGCAATTTTTTCTCCAAAATTCTCAACCAAAATTTTACCCCATAAATGGGTCATTTTGGCTTTTTTCAGTTAATCAAGAATTACGCTGAAACTATTTTGCTGAAACTATTGATGAGAAATATATATCACAAGAAGCCTCTTTCACAGCCCAACAAAATTCTAGAAAGGTTAAATCTCCAAAAATTTGAGTATATTGTTTAAAATTTGTTTTTAAGCAAAGATTTTGGGTTTTATATAGTAAAAATCACGTTTCTTGACTATCATGCAAAAATATTTTCTCTTACAATTTTGGGAGATTTAACCTTTCTAGAAATTTGTTGGGCTGTGTAAGAAGCGTCTTGTGATGTATAATCCTCATCAATTAACAAAGTAGTTTCAGCTTAATTTTTGATTAACTGAAAAAAGCCAAAATGACCCATTTACGGGGTAAAATTTTGGTTGAGAATTTCGGGGAAAAATTGCAACATATTAGTTCTGATGAAATTCTGAGCAATTTTTGTTCTCTTCACATTTTGTTTAATTTTAACCCAAATTGAGAAAAACGTATTTGAAAATTCAAGTTTCGTTCATTTTGTTCGTATAATTTAAATCAGCACTGTACAGTGCTGATTCAAATTAACCGGATAAAACGCGTTAAACTTGAAATTTAAAACGCGTTTTTCTCAAATTGGGTAGAGTTTAGGTGAAAACTTATTAAGACAAAACTTGCTTAAAATTTTAGCAGAATTAATATGGTGTAACTTGTTTCGCAAAATTCGGGACCGAAATTTTACCCCCAAAAAAGGGTAATTTTGGCTTTTCTTAGTTAATCAAACCCTACGCCAAAAAAACCAAGTCGATTACAGACATAATTATATCAGAGTGAGCCCCTTATGTAGCCCAACAAACTTTAAGAAGGGTTTTTTCTTCAAAAAAAATTGCAAAAACAAATAACACCATATTAATTCTGCTAAAATTTTAAGCAAGTTTTGTCTTCATATGTTTTCACCTAAACTCAACCCAATTTGAGAAAAACGCGTTTTAAATTTCAAGTTAAGCTCGTTTTGTCCGGTTATTTTAAATCAGCACTGTATATGGTGCACAACTTTGAATCGATTCCCCAATTTACAGATTTAAAGGCCGCACATAAAAGACTCTCTGAGTTGTCGAGTGTTATTTTTTCTTGCATTACAAACACACACAGAAAAAAACGAATCATAATGAAACCATTTCAATCTTTGATTTAAATTATTGCAATATGAACTGTGGCGTGTTTTGCGCAATTTGTTGGGGAAAAATTATCGGTTTGAACACAAGCTTCGCTATAACACAAGCTTCGCTACTGAAAAACATAGACAATCGAAGATTGGAAAAGAATAATGAACGCAAGTAAACATTGAAAAAACACTGAACAAACATTGACTTTGTTGAAAAAATTGCAACTTTCGAAACACAAAGAAAAAATAGATGTCCTTTAAGCTCTTTGAATTTCTAGTACGATTTACGATAGGCGCTTTTTTGATAGCATTAATCCAACTTGAGAAAATTGGATCAATAGTTAAAGTTTTTATTCCGCTGGGAAATCTTAAAAATAAATTCCACTTTAGAAACTAGAAATCGTTCACGTTTTTTGCGCCATTTCCACGTTCGTATTTGGAGAGTGATATTTACGTCACTTTCAGCAGATGAATTTCAATTGAACTCAAAAGTGCATTTATAGCTAAGTGCATCAATATTTCAAAACTTTTACCTGAAAAAAAATCAGCAAGACCTATATAAGAGTCTTCACTACATTTATTACTCTTAATCATTTGTTCATAAAATTCATTTAAATGGCCCCAGCCTTTTCAGAAATCAGTGGAAACTTATACGAAGGTGAAGTTGCACTAAAGAGACGCTTGAATCGTCTTCTTTCACTCGTCTTCTTTCACACGTATCGTAACACCTCATTGAAACGCTCCTTCTTTTCCTCCATTTCTTCCCCTCACGCAATTTTCAGGCCCCGCAACACTTTGTAAAGAACAAAGTGATATATTTGTCGTCCTGCAACGGCTTGCAAAGATGACATAGTTTGCCTCAATTCAATTTGGAAAGATTTCGAATCGGATTGATTTGCTGCTCACACTACGCAATAGTAACCACAAGTGCTTTGCAAACCATAGGATACACACAAAGATAGCATTGCAAGCTAGCGGCTGACAAAGAAAACGGAAGCCACTAAGTCGAAAAAATGCGAGTGAAATGTCGAGAAATCTATATCTACAAAAATTAGTCTCAATTTAATTCATTTGTCTCAAATGATGTTCAATGTGAAGAATCCTGCGAGCAGTGTTGAAGAACAGCGTTGAAAAAGCAACAGAACCATTCACCGATCGCTAATTTAGCCAAAATTACGTGCATCAACGGCCGTTGAGCCGCAAATAGAAAATAGGCCCTACCCCTACCACTCACAAAGGATAAGAAAACCTTTTGCCCCTTCTAATTAGGCAATATAAGTTGATCACGCCGATTTAACATCAGCCAAAAACCGGAAAAGCGAAAAAAAACTGGAAATTATACAAAATCAGTTGGTAAATTTACAAATTCAATGATAGCACGAAAGCTTAGCTCAGAAGAAAACCATGCTTAGGAAAGTAAGTTAAGGGAAACACAAAGAAAAAATAGATGTCCTTTAAGCTCTTTGAATTTCTAGTACGATTTACGATAGGCGCTTTTTTGATAGCATTAAACCAACTTGAGAAAATTGGATCAATAGTTAAAGTTTTTATTCCGCTGGGAAATCTTAAAAATAAATTCCACTTTAGAAACTAGAAATCGTTCACGTTTTTTGCGCCATTTCCACGTTCGTATTTGGAGAGTGATATTTACGTCACTTTCAGCAGATGAATTTCAATTGAACTCAAAAAGTGCATTTATAGCTAAGTGCATCAATATTTCAAAACTTTTACCTGAAAAAAAAATCAGCAAGACCTATATAAGAGACTTCACTACATTTATTACTCTTAATCATTTGTTCATAAAATTCATTTAAATGGCCCCAGCCTTTTCAGAAATCAGTGGAAACTTATACGAAGGTGAAGTTGCACTAAAGAGACGCTTGAATCGTCTTCTTTCACTCGTCTTCTTTCACACGTATCGTAACACCTCATTGAAACGCTCCTTCTTTTCCTCCATTTCTTCCCCTCACGCAATTTTCAGGCCCCGCAACACTTTGTAAAGAACAAAGTGATATATTTGTCGTCCTGCAACGGCTTGCAAAGATGACATAGTTTGCCTCAATTCAATTTGGAAAGATTTCGAATCGGATTGATTTGCTGCTCACACTACGCAATAGTAACCACAAGTGCTTTGCAAACCATAGGATACACACAAAGATAGCATTGCAAGCTAGCGGCTGACAAAGAAAACGGAAGCCACTAAGTCGAAAAAATGCGAGTGAAATGTCGAGAAATCTATATCTACAAAAATTAGTCTCAATTTAATTCATTTGTCTCAAATGATGTTCAATGTGAAGAATCCTGCGAGCAGTGTTGAAGAACAGCGTTGAAAAAGCAACAGAACCATTCACCGATCGCTAATTTAGCCAAAATTACGTGCATCAACGGCCGTTGAGCCGCAAATAGAAAATAGGCCCTACCCCTACCACTCACAAAGGATAAGAAAACCTTTTGCCCCTTCTAATTAGGCAATATAAGTTGATCACGCCGATTTAACATCAGCCAAAAACCGGAAAAGCGAAAAAAAACTGGAAATTATACAAAATCAGTTGGTAAATTTACAAATTCAATGATAGCACGAAAGCTTAGCTCAGAAGAAAACCATGCTTAGGAAAGTAAGTTAAGAAAAATAGGCAAGCAAACGATATTGTAACCTTGAGCTTTCACAGAAAAAAAATCAATTTTCATATTTCGAAAAAACAATGTCCGGCCGGGACTAGAACAAAACTTTAAAAAGAGTTGTATAAGCTCAAAGGTCTAAATCCCGATTCCATTTCGAAAAAATTGGTACGGCGCGCTTTAATTATCTCAAATTGGGCAAATTTCAATTCCACAAAACTTTGCAACAATGGTCACAGTTGGAACATTTTTTAATTTCGAGCTCAAGGCCATCAATATCTTTCAGATGCAATAAAACATGAAATAGCTTGATTTAATATCAAAACCGAGTGTAATTGGCGCTGAATTATATGCATATACTGCTAACAAAGTGAACACAAAATTCGAACAGACATTTGCGTAACACCAACTAGAATAAGCGAACTCGTTAAGCAAATTATTGAAAAACGATTGCTTGAATAATTTCCGACATTTTTACGCCGCAACAATTCGCATTGACCATCGGAAAGAAATCTAACTAGTAAACTTTGAAAAAACTACAAAAACGAGCCTCAAAAACAAAACTTGGGACTGTGGTCTTTGAACGACAGACACCCTCATCAAAAGTACTTTACTTAATCACTGCTCATAATAAAATGCTCATCATTGGTGGAAGGGAAATGGCCTCGTTTGGCAAAACTTTTGACTTAATAAAACTCAATTATATTATAAAAACCATATTATAAAAACCAATTAAATGAGATAAAAAATGAATACAGTCAACAGAAAGTTTGAGAACTATTAGTAAGCTCAGCGAGCAGCGAATTTATTATATTCTCAAAAAAAATAACAATTTTACACCTGATAATTAAGATATCGACTACAAGGTAAAAAAGGAGGCAGGTGAACACATAAAATCAACACAAAGGCGAAGCAGGTGAACACATAAAATCCTTGATATCTAAACATGACAAAAAAAGCAGACAGAAATTGAGATGAAAACCGCAAAACAAATTTTTTTTTGAATATGTTGAGAAAAACTAGATCTAACAAATTTTCATAGCTTGTCTCATTGTCTTGCACAATGTTCACTTTTGAAAACACATTCCAAACAAGACAATTAAATGTTAAACTTACATCAAAGCAAGGAGTGGTATTAAAGCCGACCATTTTTGAGCAGACAACGGTTGGGCCAAAAAAAAAGTTTTCTAAAAAAACCAAAACCTTCAAATTAAATTGAAACATACAAGACTCACTTTAATTTTTCGAAAAACAAGTTTTTCAACCTAAAAAAAAACTAAATTTCCGTAACACGAGCGTTGCTCAAAGTGTGCAAAATCTTCCAACCAGTTTTTCTCGATGTCGCAAGGAAAACAAAATAAAACACGACCCCTAATACAAAGTTTCTCACCGTTTTCCAGGAGCTTTCGGAACGCTAGAAAAAACATAAACATCAAAACGTCCTTTCTGAGGAAACTAAACTAGGCATAAAACAGCCGAAAACATTCAGTTTCCAAAAAACAGGTCCCGATTGGATTTGAACCAGTACACGGCTTGATCGTCTCAAGCATGGTTGTAACTAATGCGCCAAATGCGCGCTATGCTTCTTGATTTTGAAATTAGAATAAAGCAGGTAAAAGACGTGTATTACTTTCAGGTGCGAATTTTGCGAACTAAGATAGTTACAGGTTATTTACGGGTAGTACCCGGTTGAAACACTTTTGCTAGTCGCAAGGGTAACAAAAAACAAAACACTTTATTTTTTCGCGAAAAAATATTAAGGATAGTCGACTATCAGAAATCTTTAAAAAAACGCATTTTCACTCGACAAGTTTAAGCTAATGAAAAAAATTTAAAACAGGGGAAAAAAATCAGTGACATGCATTATTGAACGTGAATTGAGAACAATAAATACATCTATCAAAACGCTTAGAATGGTAGAAAACATAGCCAACAGACAGTTGGAAAAGAGTAAGAACACAAAGAAACAGAAAAAACTCTTATTTGTTTTGTTTTTAAAGTTTCAACTTTTGAATTTCAAAGAAAAAAATAAACGGCCTTAAAGCTCTATGAAACTCAAAAACAATTTATGATAGACATTTTTTGATAAAATTAACCCGATTTTAGACAATTGGACCAATAGGAAATTTTTAAATTTTTTTATTCCGCTGGGAAATCCGAAAATAGAAGGCGATCACGTTTTCTGACTTTTGCTGTTCGATAGTGAAGTTTGTCTCCTTTTATTAAAGGAAAAGAACTAGACTTACAAATAAGAAAAGAACTGACTAGAAATTAAATCCTTGATATCTAATTATGATAATTTCATGGAAAGGTTTGCTGAGATCCTTTGCTCTCTGAGAAAATTAATTAATGCCCGCTCTTTAAAAAGAAGGGAGGGATCTCATGACTTACATTGGATACATTAAACCTGACATCTATATGATAACTGAAACCTGGCTGAATAATGATATCACCGATTTGTCCTGACCATTGATGGATACAACCTTTTGCGGAGTGACAGAGACTTCGATTCAACTGGTAAAACAGGGGGAGGTGGAGTATGCATGTTTGTGAGAAACGAAATTGTTGCAGAAACCTTTCCTAGCCTAAAAGTGACGGAAGTTTCTATAGCAGAATCTCTCTGAATACGAGTTCAGGTTGCGAATAAGTTTTTGGTTCATGGTTGCGTCTACTACCCGCCGGATTCTAAAGCAGACAAGGTTTTGGCTGACTATTTTTTTTTTATTTTTTTTTTATTTGCCCCCGGCCTGCTCAGTGCAGTACCAACCGTGGGGGAGGGGGAGATGTCATCCATTTTGCCGCAGCCGGTCCCACCTTGAGGAGGCGGATGACACTGGGACCCCTCCAGCCATGACCGAAGCGGAATTCGAACGCATGACCCTCGTGTTAAGAGAGATGTGCCTAACCAGGCTGACTATCTAATCTAGATGGCTGACTATCTAATCAATGTGCGTGAACGAAAGCTTATCGAACATCCTTATTCTCATGTTCTCATTGCCGGAGATTTCAATATAATTGACGATACTCTCCTAGAGAATTTCTCCGATTTAGAAAAACTTCCAACACCTGCGACAAGAAACAATAATACCTTGGATAAAAATTTTTGTACAAGCAAGGAAGGCTACTAGAACCCTGTACTACTTCAAACCCATTTGACTACAGATCATCTGGCGCTGTTCTGCAAGCCCTCAAGAACCTACAACGAAAGTCACCGTAAGCAACACAGAGAGAATCCGTTTTGGTTTAAACTTAGACTCCATCAGAATAAAGGAAAAAAATAGGCTTCGACAACATAGATAAAGCCTCCTACGATCTCCAAACGCTTCTCCTTGGTCTTTTGGACAAGTACTGACCACTCAAAACAGTCAAAATAAGCAGCAATGATCCAACCTTCATGACAACTTATCTCAAGAGACTGTTGCGCAAAAAAATACAAACTAAGAACAAAACAAAGAGAATTCATCACTGGAAGCTGAGATACAAAAGAAAAAACAAATCAACCTGACTAGAAGTAAAAAAAAAAAAGGGACGGCTTCTAGGGAAAGTAACGGTATCCTTCAAGCTCTCGAACATTGTGCCTGTTGCTAAATGCTCAAACCTTTCAACGAGTTCAGGCCAATCTCAATCACATCAGTGGTGTCCAGACTATTTGAGCGTATCATTCTGAAAAAATACCTCGAACAATTTACAACGATTGGTTACCTTCAAATCAACATGGGTTTAGAAAAGGGTGTTCTAGTTTCGATGAACAAGGATATGATTACACCAGAATTATGCCTATAGACTTCAGCAAGGCTTCTGATCGAGCTCAGCATGTAACTTGCATGGGAAATCTGGGTCTCATAGAACCTGCCATCAATCCATATGCCATCAACTGGATAGCTGATTTCCTTAAAAATCGTCAGTTCTTCACAGAACATTGCTACATGAGATTTGAATTAAGAAGAGCATATTGATTGTATAACTAAATTAGCAGATGATAGCAACATTGTCCTACCTGGAACTCAAAATGGAGATCACCTCGATCAGGCCTTGTGAATCTCTCTGAGATTGGTGCAGAACTAATGACTTTATTATCAATGAAGGAAAGTCAAAAGTCATGACCATATATAATAGAAATAACAATATACCGCCCGTGTTCCATCCAGACCTACAAGTTGTCGATGAAATGAAAGTATTGAGACTAGTATTGGATGAAAATTTATCTTTTTCAGACTATATATTGAAACTTTGCAGAAAAGAGACAAGTTTGTGCTTTCTGCTCTTCAGACTAAAATGCTTAGGGTTCCATCAGACTAAAATGCTTAGGGTTCCATCAGACTAAAATGCTTAGGGTTCCTTGCTTAGGGTATCAACTGGATAGCTGACTTCCTTAAAAATCGTCAGTTCTTCACAGAACATTGCTACATGGGATTTAAATTAAGAAGAGCATATTGGTTGTATAACTAAATTTGCAGATGATAGCAACATTCTCCTATCTAGAACTCAAAAGGAGATCACCTCGATCAGGCCTAGTTAATCTCTCTGAGATTGGTGCAGAACTAATGACTTTATTATCAATGAAGGAAAGTCAAAAGTCATGACCATATAATTTAGAAAAACAATATACCGCCGTGGTCCATCCAGACCTACAATTTGTCGATGAAATGAAAGTATTGAGATTAGTATTGGAAAATTTATTTTTTTCAGACTATATATTGAAACTTTGCAGAAAAGAGACAAGTTTGTGCTTGCTGCTCTTCAGACTAAAATGCTTAGGGTTCCATCAGACTAAAATGCTTAGGGTTCCATCAGACTAAAATGCTTAGGGTTCCTTTCTTAGGGTATCAACTGGATAGCTGACTTCCTTAAAAATTGTCAGTTCTTCACAGAACATTGCTACATGGGAATTGAATTAAGAAGAGCATATTGGTTGTATAAGTAAATTTGCAGATGATAGCAACATTGTCCTACCTGGAACTCAAAATGGAGATCACCTCGATCAGGCCTTGTGAATCTCTCTGAGATTGGTGCAGAACTAATGACTTTATTATCAATGAAGGAAAGTCAAAAGTCATGACCATTTAAATTAGAAATAACAATATACCGCCCGTGTTCCATCCAGACCTACAAGTTGTCGATGAAATGAAAGTATTGAGACTAGTATTGGATGAAAATTTATCTTTTTCAGACTATATATTGAAACTTTGCAGAAAAGAGACAAGTTTGTGCTTTCTGCTCTTCAGACTAAAATGCTTAGGGTTCCATCAGACTAAAATGCTTAGGGTTCCTTGCTTAGGGTATCAACTGGATAGCTGACTTCCTTAAAAATCGTCAGTTCTTCACAGAACATTGCTACATGGGATTTCAATTAAGAAGAGCATATTGGTTGTATAACTAAATTTGCAGATGATAGCAACATTGTCCTATCTAGAACTCAAAAGGAGATCACCTCGATCAGGCCTAGTTAATCTCTCTGAGATTGGCGCAGAACTAATGACTTTATTATCAATGAAGGAAAGTCAAAAGTCATGACCATATAATTTAGAAAGAACAATATTCCGCCCGTGGTCCATCTAGACCTACAATTTGTCGATGAAATGAAAGTATTGAGATTAGTATTGGATGAAAATTTATCTTTTTCAGACTATATATTGAAACTTTGCAGAAAAGAGACAAGTTTGTGCTTTCTGCTCTTCAGACTAAAATGCTTAGGGTTCCATCAGACTAAAATGCTTAGGGTTCCATCAGACTAAAATGCTTAGGGTTCCTTGCTTAGGGTATCAATTGGATAGCTGACTTCCTTAAAAATCGTCAGTTCTTCACAGAACATTGCTACATGGGATTTCAATTAAGAAGAGCATATTGGTTGTATAACTAAATTTGCAGATGATAGCAACATTGTCCTATCTAGAACTCAAAAGGAGATCACCTCGATCAGGCCTAGTTAATCTCTCTGAGATTGGTGCAGAACTAATGACTTTATTATCAATGAAAGAAAGTCAAAAGTCATGACCATATAATTTAGAAAGAACAAAATACCGCCCGTGGTCCATCCAGACCTACAATTTGTCGATGGAATGAAAGTATTGAGATTAGTATTGGATGAAAATTTATCTTTTTCAGACTTTATATTGAAACTTTGCAGAAAAGAGACAAGTTTGTGCTTGCTGCTCTTCAGACTAAAATGCTTAGAGTTCCATCAGACTAAAATGCTTAGGGTTCCTTTCTTAGGGTATCAACTGGATACTGACTTCCTTAAAAATTGTCAGTTCTTCACAGAACATTGCTACATGGGATTTGAATTAAGAAGAGCATATTGGTTGTATAACTAAATTTGCAGATGATAGTAACATTGTCCTACCTGGAACTCAAAATGGAGATCACCTCGATCAGGCCTTGTTAATCTCTCTGAGATTGGTGCAGAACTAATGACTTTATTATCAATGAAGGAAAGTCAAAAGTCATGACCATATAATTTAGAAAGAACAAAATACCGCCCGTGGTCCATCCAGACCTACAATTTGTCGATGGAATGAAAGTATTGAGATTAGTATTGGATGAAAATTTATCTTTTTCAGACTTTATATTGAAACTTTGCAGAAAAGAGACAAGTTTGTGCTTGCTGCTCTTCAGACTAAAATGCTTAGAGTTCCATCAGACTAAAATGCTTAGGGTTCCTTTCTTAGGGTATCAACTGGATACTGACTTCCTTAAAAATCGTCAGTTCTTCACAGAACATTGCTACATGGGATTTGAATTAAGAAGAGCATATTGGTTGTATAACTAAATTTGCAGATGATAGTAACATTGTCCTACCTGGAACTCAAAATGGAGATCACCTCGATCAGGCCTTGTTAATCTCTCTGAGATTGGTGCAGAACTAATGACTTTATTATCAATGAAAGAAAGTCAAAAGTCATGACCATATAATTTAGAAAGAACAAAATACCGCCCGTGGTCCATCCAGACCTACAATTTGTCGATGGAATGAAAGTATTGAGATTAGTATTGGATGAAAATTTATCTTTTTCAGACTTTATATTGAAACTTTGCAGAAAAGAGACAAGTTTGTGCTTGCTGCTCTTCAGACTAAAATGCTTAGAGTTCCATCAGACTAAAATGCTTAGGGTTCCTTTCTTAGGGTATCAACTGGATACTGACTTCCTTAAAAATCGTCAGTTCTTCACAGAACATTGCTACATGGGATTTGAATTAAGAAGAGCATATTGGTTGTATAACTAAATTTGCAGATGATAGTAACATTGTCCTACCTGGAACTCAAAATGGAGATCACCTCGATCAGGCCTTGTTAATCTCTCTGAGATTGGTGCAGAACTAATGACTTTATTATCAATGAAGGAAAGTCAAAAGTCATGACCATATAAATTAGAAATAACAATATACCGCCCGTGTTCCATCCAGACCTACAAGTTGTCGATGAAATGAAAGTATTGAGATTAGTATTGGATGAAAATTTATCTTTTTCAGACTATATATTGAAACTTTGCAGGAAAAAGACAAGTTTGTGCTTTCTGCTCTTCAGACTAAAATGCTTAGAGTTCCATCAGACTAAAATGCTTAGGGTTCCTTTCTTAGGGTATCAACTGGATACTGACTTCCTTAAAAATCGTCAGTTCTTCACAGAACATTGCTACATGGGATTTGAATTAAGAAGAGCATATTGGTTGTATAACTAAATTTGCAGATGATAGTAACATTGTCCTACCTGGAACTCAAAATGGAGATCACCTCGATCAGGCCTTGTTAATCTCTCTGAGATTGGTGCAGAACTAATGACTTTATTATCAATGAAAGAAAGTCAAAAGTCATGACCATATAATTTAGAAAGAACAAAATACCGCCCGTGGTCCATCCAGACCTACAATTTGTCGATGGAATGAAAGTATTGAGATTAGTATTGGATGAAAATTTATCTTTTTCAGACTTTATATTGAAACTTTGCAGAAAAGAGACAAGTTTGTGCTTGCTGCTCTTCAGACTAAAATGCTTAGAGTTCCATCAGACTAAAATGCTTAGGGTTCCTTTCTTAGGGTATCAACTGGATACTGACTTCCTTAAAAATCGTCAGTTCTTCACAGAACATTGCTACATGGGATTTGAATTAAGAAGAGCATATTGGTTGTATAACTAAATTTGCAGATGATAGTAACATTGTCCTACCTGGAACTCAAAATGGAGATCACCTCGATCAGGCCTTGTTAATCTCTCTGAGATTGGTGCAGAACTAATGACTTTATTATCAATGAAGGAAAGTCAAAAGTCATGACCATATAAATTAGAAATAACAATATACCGCCCGTGTTCCATCCAGACCTACAAGTTGTCGATGAAATGAAAGTATTGAGATTAGTATTGGATGAAAATTTATCTTTTTCAGACTATATATTGAAACTTTGCAGGAAAAAGACAAGTTTGTGCTTTCTGCTCTTCAGACTAAAATGCTTAGAGTTCCATCAGACTAAAATGCTTAGGGTTCCTTTCTTAGGGTATCAACTGGATAGCTGACTTCCTTAAAAATCGTCAGTTCTTCACAGAACATTGCTACATGGGATTTCAATTAAGAGTATATTGGTTGTAGAACTAAATTTGCAGATGATAGCAACATTTTCCTACCTGGAACTCAAAATGGAGATCACCTCGATCAGGCCTTGTTAATCTCTCTGAGATTGGTGCAGAACTAATGACTTTATTATCAATGAAGGAAAGTCAAAAGTCATGACCATATAATTTAGAAATAACAATATACCGCCCGTGGTCCATCCACACCTACAAGTTGTCGATGAAATGAAAGTATTGAGACTACTATTGGATGCAAATTTTTTTTTTCACCTTATATATATTGAAACTTTGCAGGAAAGAGACAAGTTTTTGCTTTCTGCTCTTCAGACTAAAATGCTTAGGGTTCCCGAGACATGAAATATCGAATCTGTATGTAACACTCATCGCTAGCAACTTCAGATTTTGCATCAGAGTCTATGCATCGGCCACAAGTAATACCATTGCTCAGATAGACAAAATCAATTGATGGCCAGAAGTTTAGGTATAATCGATCACGTCACTCCAATCATAGAAATGAACGAAAAGAATGATATTCTTTTACTTGAACGTACCAAACACCCTAATCATATCCTGCACTCTCTCCTTCCTCCCCGTCAAGCCTATTCAACAGATTCTCTTCGACCCCGGAATGTTACCTGCAGAACTAAACTAGAACAAAATTTGCGTATCTTCCCAGCACGTGCCCTTAGACAATACGGAAGATAGTAATCTTCCTTGTAAACTCTGTTTGTTTGTTTGTTTTTCGAGAATTAATTCAAACTTTCTTTCTTTCTTTCTCAGTCGATGTGAAAACTTTGTTTGAAATCCAAGTAAATATCGAGCAACGATGTCTTCGAAAGCTCATTTCAGATTAAAAGCTAAATTTGATTCATGAGTGCCTTTTATTGCGCGTCCCATCGAGATTCTTAGTTTACAGATATAAACCGTGATGTACAAATATTTGACCAAACAAAAAAGAAAATTCCACAGAAAATTTAAGCAAACATGATGAATAGCCCAGGGATACATGAATTAATAAATGAATTAATTAAAATTTTCTTTCAAACAAACTTACTGACTGAATTTGGTTCCAAGATTCGCTGAAGTTTGAAGCTGCTATATTAAATGAGGAATTGTATGGGTAAAACTGTAACGAATATCCGTCAATGAGTTGAAGTCCGAAAATGCCTTCACACGGCACTTCAAAGCCTTTAGAATTGCCATCTGAAAGTTTTACAGCTTTTTAAACCAAATTCTTTCACGCTAATATTCTCAGACAATGCAAAATCTTTTCACCACAAGTCGATGTCAATCTGAAGTCCTTGGAGCTTTCTGTACATTCAAAAATCAAGCTCCGACGGCCAAAAATGTCTCTTCCAAACCACACAATTTGTTTATCAACTTCCAAGAAAATGAACGCAAATTCTCCTTTCAGATCTAAAAAAAATATCCACATTTTCTACAAAAACTCGGTTTTTATATTTTCTGGTGCAATTAAGAACAATTGTAGTTGGAAAAGAGTAATGAGCGCAATGAAACTGAAACAAAGACTGACATGTTTTTTTTTTTTTCAAAAATCTAAAACTTTTGAATTTCGAAGAAAAAAAAATAGATGGCCTTAAAGCTCTTTGAATTTGTAGAAAAAATTATGATGGACACTTGTTTTTAAATTAACCCAATTTGAGAAAACTGGATCAATAGGCAAAATTTCACTAGGATATCTGATAATTAATTTCCATTTTCGAAATTAAAAGTCGATCACGTTTTTCGGGACTTACATTTTTGCTTTTCGAAAGTGGATTTTTCCTTCCTTTCAACAAGGGAAATAAACTTAACTTAAGAAAAAATCACAAGTCAAACCGCGAAAAATCAAATAAATTTTAGGACTTTTTCCTAAATAAGAGATAAGAGTCCTCACTACGTTCATTACTCCTAATAGAAAGTCTTCTCGAAACTGAATTAAAGTGTAATAGAAAACACGGGAGTTCCATTTTTGTAAATTTCGCGATTCGGTGCCGAATAAAAAAAACATCAAATGAGTAGAAAAGGGACGCAAGGAGGATGGCCCAATTAGATGCAGAAAACAGTCAGTGAGAAGTAATTCAACTAATTGTTTGATGTGGGGAAACTTTTTCACAATTCGCTTTCACAGGAACCCTCTAGTTGTACCAATAATATCAACCAAATGGGGAAAACATACTTTTGCAGGTTGCCAAAACATCAGAATCAACACCATCTGTCAAGAGACTGAAAAAACGATCGGTATCACTTTCTGAAAAACGATCATCATCATACAGCTCCCCACAGAATAGAAGCGTATTTTTCGATCCATTAATATCTGTCAAAGGTTGGTGCACCAAAGTTTCTCCGCGAATATGAAGAACACAGGCGCACAACATTACACTTGAACTCGAAAAGACAGTTGAGACATAATCTATCGAATCAGGTCCTCGTCTCTGAAGCACACTCTTATCAAAGTCTGGAGCACTTGAGCACTGAACGGATATGCTGCAAAATATCCCGCACATAAATCTGAAACATCGTTTTCGTTCAGAATTAACTGCCGGCTACCAATTGTAGTATTTAAAAACTAAGCCGACAGACAACTGGCAAAGCGTCAATGAATGTAATATTCGCCCAAATACTACACGGTGACGGAGCGTAGAAAAAGAACCTATAGACGACTGGCCGGCGTCAGTTACCTAAATTCTACTCGTTTTTCACCCTCTCGACCTAGCCAGTTGATTTTCTGGTCTGTTTCGGGCAAGGTAAAAAGTTACCACTTTCAGGCCATCAGTCACAAGTTCAAATTCACAAGTTCAATTATGGTCTATAGGCTTCGGCCTCTATCGACCAGCTCTTTCGTCGACGTCCATTTCGTCATTCCAAAAACGATGCGTCGTACATTTCGGACCATAGTATGTCAAGTCTTGCTTTGACTATGTTGACGTTCTCGCTCGATATTATTCTTTCAGGCAATGAGTTCCAGTCGTTAATGGCTGCGATAATGAAGAAGTTTTGTCTTGCTGTTGTTTTGGTTTTCTTCGTAAAAATTTTGTACGGGTTTCCTCGGGTGTCTCTTTCATTGATCGTAAGCAGTCCTTCCGTTGCTGCGGCATCGTACATTCCATTCAAAATTTTGAAGACTTCTATCATTCTTCCGCGCTTCCTTCTATACTCCAGCGTTGGCAGTTTCAGAGCTTTCAGTCTTTCCGGGTAACTAAGTTCTTGTATGTTTGCGACCAGTCTTGTCGCCCGCCGTTGAACGTTCTCAATCATGATCTTGTCCTTTTTCAGGTATGGGTTCCAACACTGATTTGCGTATTCCATGGAGACCTATTCGTACAAGTGTGCTGCCGGACTGAAGACGTTGCTTGTGGAGTACCTGCTGATGCAAAATCGATTCTTAACGGGCGAGGAAAGAAACCCCAAGACGATAGAAGAGTTGAGAGAGGCGAATGGGGGCATACCTTTCAGACTGACTTGTGTTTGGCCTTGAGATCTGACCCAGTCGGGATGATCAGAGGCTTGGGGGAATTGGTGACCTGCGTCTACGGGTCAGCAGTGACATATGCATTCCCAGATCCACTCGTGGTGGCGTATCGAGACTCGGTGGTGCATGTGAGCCTGAGCAGTATTCTAGATGGGTCGGCACTCAACTGGTGCAGACAAGAAGACTTGAGAGCGCAGATGAGTGAGACGGTGTTTTTTGGAAATGTCAAGGATCCCGAGCTAGTGTTGTGCACTTTCAGGGGACAACTGCAGTGCTGAATGGGAGGAAAACGTGAGGGTCCCATCGAGGTCTATCCCAAGTTTTGGAACCTGAATCCAGTGACGAGGGACAAGAGGGTTGTCTTGAGAATCCCGGCGTGGTCGAGGAGTTTCGAATTCACGAAAAAGGAATTGGAAACGATACTAGAGCGGGATGTGCTACCGCTGCCGTTCCCGAGTTCCCGACGGTGAGAAGAATTACCCTGGGAATGAACAGCCCCCTGGTAGTCCCTTCCCTGCACGCGAGAGCCACGGTAGAAAGACAACAGAGAGAATTCACAAATGGCTGGGATCCTTTGTTCATTAGATACTCGGCAGTGATGTATTTCCACAAGTGTGAGATTAAGATAAATTAGTGGACTACACAAGCAAAAAAGATGCGAGGCTCGATGCCCCCGAAGTTTGAGGTCCGAGATGTCTTGAGAACACTTGAGGAGGCTGGACTCGAGAACAAGCTGCCAATTTATGACGATGGAAGATGATCGTGGTGGAGGGTAAAATGGCTCTGAGTAACGATATGAAGTTTGCCACCAGAAAGTACCGAGCGCCTTATGGTCTGGAGGATTTGGGGTTGAGGCAAGAAGGGAAAATGCTGTATGCGGCAGGACCCCTGTATGTATCCCTCACTGAGTATAAGACAACAGATCCGACGACACCTTCACCCCTCTCTATGGGAACCCCAGGAGACAGAAGGAGCCTTCCAGTGGAAAACAGATTCACTGCCGCGCTAGAGAGGGACCAGCCGAAATCAGGAGAGGGGGAGAGCATGGACGAAAACCTCAGCGAAGCTGGAGACGAAATGGAGGTGGAGAATACGCCAGACGGAGGGTCAACGAACAGAGAGTTTAGCCCCGGCACCACACGGGAGCTACTACAAGAACTAAGTGGGGACGACTGGGCAAACACGGGCACCCCACCTTTGGGATCTCCCCGGAAGAATCTTGAGCTGCTACTAACGAGTGAACCATCCAACATGGGTATGGTGCTCCTAACCGATCAAGCAAGGGAGGAGAATACCTTTGAAAGCAACAAAGACATGTTCTTGAGCATGTTGGACGAGGAGGCGTGGCGAAGTTTTCTGGACGAGTTTAACCAGAGGGTGGAAGACAAGGTGTGTGGAGTAGATGACTTTAAGGAAGAGCTGTGGAGCACGGTAGTGAAGTTTGGAGAGCCACTCCTGATCGGCACTGGACTGGACGAGAATGGGAGGAAAGGGCTGCTCGAGAAGATGATTTGTCTAAGGAAGCAGAAGCAGGACGCCGGGGCTAAACCATGTAAGGATAGCTCTACTCTAAACAAAAAAACTGATGATAAAAATGTGTCGAGGTAGATGATAAAAATAAGAATAGTAATATGATTAAAAATGCTAATATTCTTAATGCTAGAGAAGGGGGAGGCAAGAGTCGGAAAAGAGGGACCTGGACAAGGACGTTGAGTCAGTGACGGTGGTGACAACGCCCCCGAGTAAGGGAATAAGGTCTTGATAAAGAAAACGGGAGGCAGAGGATGCGAGTCCTTCGGCGGATGCGGTTTCAGAGAAAAATCTAAAAGAGACAGCTCCCCTGATTCTAGCGCGAGGGAAAACAGTGGCCTACAAGAGCTGCTCAGCACCCAGGAGGCTAACCGAAGTGCTGCGGGAAATGGAAGCCTCGACGAGTTCGGGAACAGAGGATGACTTCAAACCCCAGAAGACAAACGTGAAGAGGGCTTCGACGAGTGGACAAACGTGGAAATGGACATCCACAAGGAGTGGCTTTCGACGCAACACCAGGCCATTGGGAAGCAATTAACGTGCGATCCTCTCGAGAGAAATGCGACGAGAAATACCGCTCGGCCTTGGTGGATAGCTCTGGAGACCACGAAAGAATTGGAGAGTTGCATGAATGAGCTTGATCGCGGGGTGTCCCGCAAACGGCGACTTTGGGCTACCCTAGAGTTGGGAAACCAGTTGGGGCGGTCTTGGGAGAACCTTCTACTTGAGTACTTTGAAGATGGGATGAGAGCACCATCATCAGCATTGACATTGATGGCAAATCCTTTTGTCCGAACGGCAGGACAGTTGATGTTCACGTGGAGTTTTGCGGGAGTGGCGTTAGAGGCGTTGACACCGCACGACAAACTTAAAAGGGCGAAAAGAGTCTTCAGGTGTAACAAAAACTGGTGCAACATATTGCTCGAGACAACTCGGGATTAAGCCTAGCGAGAAGAAAATATGCCACTTGTTTCTTGAGATGGATCATGTCGGTGATAACCGACACTACTGTGCAAGTGTGCCATCAAAAAGCAAAGGGAATTAAAACCATGGAAAGGAGAGTCTCCACTGTTATCCTGAACGTATACCAGAGAAATGGAATCGAAAAAGAAGAGAGCTCAAAGCAGTCTCTAGAGAGCCATGGGAAACTTGATGAAATACGAAGAATCTACAACAAGGAATTCGAGGAGGGGCATGACGTACATCAAGAATATGCGAAACCCACAAAACGTGGAGAATATCAATATGTGCCTGGAGTGATGGGAATAGCTTACAACCCTTTCTTGGATTCGGAGGCCGGAAACGCCTACATGAGTTTTGAGGTGGCGGAACTGTTGAAGTTCTGGACGGAGACAATCATCGAGACCGATCCGACGGAGAGGGAAAGCCCAAGCCTAGGTCTGTTACCTGAGAAGATGCCAGAGGTGATCAGCGTGCCGCGCTCGAACAAGAGGTTAGAACTAAAGATGGGAAATGGAAACGACATGTTGGTCACGAATTTGAGGACTGTTTGCAAGTTGCTGAGACCCTCTTGGTGCCTCCGTCCCCACGCGAGTTTGATTGAAGAAATCACGGAGCAAGTGAGACTATCAGTAGCGAAGGATGAAGATTTGGGGAATCTGAATGTGGTGCAAAAGATAATCTTACCTCATCGAAAGGAATCGGAAGAAAAAACAAGCAAGCTGGAAAAGCTAGTAAAAAAGATTAAACCGGGTAGTTGTCTGGACCTGGTGTGTGGAGGTGGAGAGCATTCCTGTGATGGACGATCCTGCGTCAGAATACAATCTTTTCAGAAGGAGGGACTAGCCACGTGGTTTGGTGACATCACGGAGAAGGAAAAAAGTGAGGAGCAGATAGTGGCTGAATGCTACGCAAGCACCACTGTGAACATAGCCACGGCATTGGGATTCTTTCGAGGATATGCAGCCTGCAATCACTGGAGATGCTAGAATCCGAACACCAATTGGTAACGGCGTTGAGCGTGGAGTCATGACCTGTAGTGTTGCAAATGGTCCAAAAACACATCAGAGGATGGAAGATTGGTCTTGAGGCAGAGATGGGGTTTCCCGTGAGTGAAGCCTACAGTTTGCCGACGAATGCGAAATCTCTGGTGGGATCGGTAAAGGCCAATCTGTGTGGAAGCCACTACCAATTAGATGTGGCGATGGTGGAAGCATCCAGTCAGAGGGTGTTAATTGACAAAGCCTTCTCGATAACCAACAGTGAACGACTGGCTCGAATGTCGCATCACTCACACAGACTCTTGAGGAAGATCCTGGGCGCTGTGCCGGAGGATCAAATAGAAAATTTGAGTGAGGTCTGGTGGAGGAACCCCTGAGCTTAGAAAGCGAAAACATGAGTGATTTCGAGAGACAGAACACGATCGGCAATGCGATGAATAGTGCCCAGCTATGGAAGAAATTGACGTAACACATGAGAAGATGATGGAGTTTGAACCTCTATTGGAAACCTCGGGAGAACGCGACCTCCGGAGTATCAATCTGACACATGGGGAATGCCCATGCCACTGCCTGGCACAGACAGTGTGGTATCCGGAGCATTCGAACCTCTGCTTGATATGGGACGTGGAAGAAATTCGGTCAGTCGGGTTACCCGACCAAAAACAGAAGGTCACCCTTTCCGTGGTGAGCTCGATGCTGGCATTGCGATGGATCGGGGAAAACGTGACGAAAAATCAGGAGTCGAGGGCACCAACAGCAGAATCAATACATGCCATTGATTGTAACCGGAGGCTTGAGTTGTTTGAGACTGCGTGCAAAGTGTTCTCTATACCTATGGAGGTGAGGCACGTGTGAAATCGCATAAGATTCTTCCCATGGTTTCGAGCGACGTTGACGTCTTGGTTATACACGGTGACGAAGGCTCACATGAAGAAAAATCAGAAGGAGTATCGACATTTCCTGGCCGAGATAGGACCGGAAGCTTTCAAGAGACCCTTAATAACCTATCGCAATGCGATAACCACGGGTTAGAAAAGAGTTGGTATAGTGTCTCGAGATAACACCAAAGCGAGGGAATCGATTTTAGAGGATGACTTGGCGAAGAACGTGAGCCTGAGTTTGCACAATTCCTTTTGCAGGAATAGGGATTCTTAAGTGAAGGGTCTGCCAAATCAGGCGAAAATACTTCAAGAGCAAATGGAACGGTTGTGGGCCTACGAACAGCTGAAGGCATGGGAAGAGATCGTAATCAGTTTCGTTGACGAAGAAGAACTGGCAAGGCAGATTACGATGTCGAATTTGTAAGGACCCAGTACCTCGAAGACAAGGAGCACGAATTGAAGAGGGTGTTCAGGGATTGGTTCTTGAGTCGTGAGCGGGGGAAAAAAAATGGGCTTGAGTGCGAACTCAGACGAAATCTGAGGGCACGGAAAAGAAATTTCAATAAAAAAATTTTTGTTACTAGTATATTATACCTCCTATATAAATCAAAATAATGCATGGCAATTTTCTGAATGGGTAAATCCAAAGAAAATTTAATCATTAGCTTACAAACGGAAATTCAGGGTGCAGGTGTATGCAGATTTTGATTGCTGTTTGGCGATAATGTGACAATTTTGCATGGTTGGGAAATTTGGGGTGTAGATAAAGTTAAATCTGCTGCAAACTTCTGTAAATGATCATTGGCACTGAATCTTGAGATGCACTCAACATTCTGGGGACTCACTGACAGACGACGACACGCGATGAGGACATCGATCTTGAGTCCGGCTCGCGATGTGGGGGTAGGACTTAACTACACCGAAAGTTTGCTGATAAAGAAGCTCAGGGAAGTTAGAAAGACTAACGGGTTGAAATTTGATCAGGAGGAAGCTGAGCCTAACATAGGAAAAAACTTCAAGACAAATTCGAGATACCGAATGAATTAACAGAGATCATCCTGATCACAGACCGCGACTTCATTTTGTCAGATAGGACTAGTGCGATCTGTATAACAGCGGATATGAGCTTGCTTCAACACGAGAATGGAAGCAGACTTCAAAGGAGAATATCAGAACGTGGAGTTTCTATTCAGGCAGAGGCCAGGGTTAGGAGGAATGGCTGCGCTTCCTCCTTCAGTTTCACAAGTTCCTGGTAAATATCTGTGTTTTTTGGTGACAAGGGTCAACGAGAGGAACACGATAGACCCTGAGCACGTAATGTTGGCACTAACGAGGTTGAGGGACTTCATGGTCGAAAGAAGGATACGAGAGGTCTCATTGCCGGTTTGCGATCCAAACAGGGGCAGGTTGAACCCTAGGAAATTATACGCCATCCTACATGTGGTCTTTGCAGAAACGGAGATAATGGTGCACCTACACAAGAAGTACTACTTGAGTATCGCCTGAGCTTTGAATGGACATGGAAGTCTTGACTTGGGAGGCACAGGGTTCATGAGCTAGATAAAAGGGGGCATGAGTCAGGCAGATGAATTTTAATGTAATTGGCATGACAATTAAAATCTGAAGAATCAATGGTGCTAAAACATAAAATGAATCTGCATGTTTTTAACGGTAACGGAGTTGTTAGGATAAAGTCTTAAAGGATGGGGGAGGTTTAGGCTAGGCATGAGCAAAATTATCTTGGTCTAAATTTAAATTCTATTTTCAGATTGATTTTTAAACTGAATTGACAATCAAACTGCCCTTATTCGAACAAAACAGGAGAGATCTCGAACGTTTTTTCACTACCAGTATTAGAGGAGGATATTTCTTGAGTTTAACTGGGAAGGTATTTCTTGAGTTTAATAAAGAAATTATGTGAGTACCTAATTTAATTTTCTTGAGTGGGTTTTATATTGTTGTGTTGAGTTAGGGAGAGTTTTTAGGTTGAGCCATCTGAAATGGATCATAGGTCCACTGTCTAATATAAAGTAACTATACATAAGGTTCCGACCCTGTTTTTAACGGCGTTCGCGTATTTCAGGTATTTTGAGACCTGAGTATGGGGGTGTTCTTATTTTCTAGAGTGGGGGGTATTTTGGTAGTAGCTTTTAAGCTGTAACACGGGTTTTAGTCTCATGTCGCAAGTGAACCGAATTGGCTCCGACCGCTTGAGGTAGAAAAACTCAAGAGATAGTGTCTCTGACTCTTGAGCCAATGGTTATAGGGCCTATTTTTCTTTAATCTTTAATCACATATGTGACTTAAGTAGGCGACTGTTACATAGTGTTTTTATGGCGCTCCTGGGTGTTTTTAACCACATCAAGACTACGGGATCAAACCCACTTGACGCAGTTCCGGGCTACATGCCCATTCTAGAGTACCTGTGGTGCGGTTCAACGGGAACGTATAAACCTTTTGGTTGTACCGCGTTAGCTTTTTAAGAAAAATTGAGAAAATTTCCCAGTGCGCTTTCCGAAACGAGGCCTAGCTAACCGAGTAATGGGGGTCACTAGGGGGACAAAAAACGAGCAAAAAAGAAAAAGCGAAACAAAAAACCAAAAAAGATTAGAAATAGGAATAAAAAACGACAAAACATAAAAAGGACAGGGGCCTTGACTTCCAAATAAGGAGGATCAAACCTTTATATTAATTAAAATAGTATACCTATACTGTTTTTCAATAAGACCGATCATCTCGATCAAAACAGCAATGTTGTACAGGTGCCCAAGTGTGAGGCGTTGTAAGATTTTCAGATAGCATGTGATATCAGCGGACATGGGAGATTTGGCTGGAAGAGGTGCCCAGCGAAGTGGAAAAGTGGACAACAAGGAGGCTTGACAACAGGGACACTTGACTGGAACAGGTGACCAGCCCAGGGGAAAAGGGTGACCAACCGGCAGGTGATTAGCCAGCAGTGTGATCAAAGCAGAACAGAGCAAACGGAAGCAGGTTTACAGAGGTTCTGTTTGGTCAAACGGGTATCGTTAAAATCCATTTTACATTTTAGGAAATAAGTTTAAAATTGAATAAGCGAATACTCACCGTTTTGAGGAAACGTTTTTTACTTGAGCAGAGCTTGGAAACTGGTTCTACAGTTTTCTCTCGAGAGGTTTAGCACCCATCGCGCTTAAGGTAATTTTCGGCTTAGGTGGGGGCTAGATAGGGGGAGGTTAGAAGGGGGGCTGGTTAAGATTGAGGTTGGTTGTTGAAAACTGTAAAAAGGGAGGACACATTATATAACTATACAATCGATATCTTCGATTTAGATACATTAGTAGACCCAGAGTCTAGAACAATCCATCTTTGGACTCAGACCAAGAGTTGCAACGCGAGGTTATCCAAATTTACGATCGAATTAAGGTAGGTAACCTGGTAGGATCGGGTGGGGTGATAGGAAATAGACAGCTTTTGGAACCCAAAAGGAGAATACCCCATAAGATCCTCAGTAGGGGAACAAAAAACGCGTGACAATCAGGTAACAGACATTTTTTTAATGAAAAGATCACATTGATCGCCTTTGATTTTTGGGTGTACTGATCATTTTTTAAAAATAATTATTCATTTTTCTCGGTTAAATTTTCACGGTTTCGGATCAAAGTTAAATGGATTTTAACGAATTGGAAATCATAAGGCACTTGCTAACAAGTCGTATTTTGACTTCATTCGGATTTATAACGGGAAGGTAATTTCAGGGTGGCTAGTAGGTAAAATTTTGATTAACAGGATTGGGTTTTGGGGACTTTTTAGTACTAGAGCTCTAGAGGTGGTACTGGGATAGTGGATCAGAAATTCCAATACTCGACACAAGGTACAAGGGAAATCATCAATCAGACGAAGAAACACTTGAGATACAAGGCTGGAAGAAGTGCAAAGAGTCTAGCCGGCGGTCTTGGGATAGTGATCTAAGTGTCCCGACACTCAGTCTTGGGATAGTGATCTAAGTGTCCCAACACTAAGGAACAAGAGATCCGACTGTCCCAACACTAAAGAACAAGAGATCCGATTGTCCCAACACTCGAACGAAGTCTCCTAGGAGGAATCAGAGAAGTCCTGGGACAGTACGAAGTATCCAACACTCGAGTGAAGTCTCCTAGGAGGGTTCAGAAAGTCGTGGGACAGTACGCAGCGTCCCAACGCTCAAGCAAAGTCTCCTAGGAGGGTTCAGAGGAGTCCTGGGGCAGTACGAAGTGTCGCAACACTCGAGCGAAGGGTCCTGGAAGAGTTCAGAAAAGTCTTGGGACAGCAACGAAGTGTACCAACACTTGAGCGAATGGTCCTAGGAGGGTTCAGAGTAGTCCTGGGACAGAAACGAAGTATACCAACACTTGAGCGAAGGGTCCTAGGAGGGTTCAGAAAAGTCCTGGGACAGTAACGAAGTGTCCCAAAAAGAACACTAAGGGTCCTAAGAGGGTACATAAAAGTACTTGGAAAAGTGTACCACGACCCCAACGAAGTATCACAACAGTTGAGCGAAGGGTCCTAGGAGAGTACCAAGAAATCCTGGGAAATTGTTAAAGCATCCCAAAACTAGAACGAAGGGTCCTAAGGACTGAAATTGATTTAGATTCAAAACTGATTTAGAATTCGACTGAATTTAGTTTTTAATACTTTAGAAATTTTTTTTTTATATTTTCAATCGAATTTTACAATAGGAACAAGTAAATATTAAAACTGTAATTAAAGAAAAATGTATATAAGAATCATGAAACGAAATAGGGTATCGATACTTGAAAGAAGAGCAACAGGACTAAAACAAAATCAAACCTCGTCGCAACGGAAAGCAACACTGTCAAATCCGAAAGTAATGAGAAAGAATATTACAGTGACCATGGTCAATACAAGAAGCGTAAACGAACATAAAGCCAACGAGAAAGCAATGGAAGAACCAACTGTACCGGCTAGAGAAACGGATCTTGAGACACCACATCAGAGTATTGACGGGGTGGAAAGAAAGACGACGAAATCAACACAAATGCCAAATGCAGAAGAACAAGAAAAGAAAACGATAGAGATCTCACAAATTGACATTGTAGACGTTACCACAAGCAACACGCCGGAAACGATAAAAGACGATTCTGAAACAAAAAGAACGTCGTTCACAGAGAGGAGTGCAGCGATGGTCGGGATGAAACCAACAGAGAAAGAGGATGTAATAACGACGACCGAGAAATGCAAAACGTGTGGAACAGTTTCCGCAATTACAACAGAAACCAAACAAGACGAAGAGCAGGTCACACATGGAGCAACGGCTAACCAAGAAAAAAATTTGGAGCAAATCGACAAGAAACTGAAATACTGCGAGGAGGACCGCCAAGAGCTGAAAAGGGAAGCACGACACAACAAGAATGGGAACTTAGACAACTGCTTTAACCTGGCAAGGGCGACGGAAGAGAAGCTACAGCAGATGTCAGACAAGAAGGATATGGTGGAAATGAAGAAACGGTATGACACCCTGAATGAGAAGTTGTTCAATCTAGATACCAGAATGTATACAATGGGCAAGGAACAAGCTGAAAATCTTTGTGCCATACAGTCCAAACTGGATGCACTCTTGAGAAATTCAATAACCCAAGATAAATTAGTGTTGCAAAATACGTCCGTTACTAGAGTCGAATTCGTGGAACCACAACGAAAGAAAAGAGAATCAACACCATTAACACGGATTGATAGCACCATGGCGTCAGGAGGGATAGGGACTGCCATGAAAGTGGGAGTCTCAAACTCATCAAGGACAACAGAGGACTCAGGATCACATACGGGTGTACAACCGGATCCCATGACGTGGGCCTATACCTGGGAAACGATGAACAAGACGCTTGAAGCATTCTCAACAAGGAACACAGACTCAAGTGACAGAGGCAGTGGCAAATCCAGGAAAACCTTCAAAAAACCTAAGGAATTCAAGAACAACTCAGATGGTGCATTGATACATGGGTTGAGGCAATGAGACTACATTTAGAACGAGATAACTTGAACGACGAAAAGCAGGTCTGCACGGCAAAACTAAGCAATTTAGAAGGCACCGAACTAAAATGCGTGGTAGCAAAAAAGAGGAGGAGCGTGATGCAGCGGACAAAATCTTCGAGATACTCTCGGGTAAGGGATGAAGGGTCATCAAGCGATGATGAGATTTGAAAAAAGAAGACAGAGGGCAGACGAGTCAATCGATCGATTCCTGGACGATCTTGAGAGCTTGAGAAGAAGAAGCGACCCTGAAGAATCGAGGAACAGAAGAAACTTCAGCATCGCTTCAAACTTCATTGACAGGGCGTGAAGTGACGACTTAAGAACGATGCTGGCAACGTATTATACACTATCAAAGGATATTGCTCCGACCCCAGAAGAGATGAGACAACAGTCATGAGAGTACATGTTAATGAAACCAAAAAAGTACTCATACTCAGACGGCAGGAACATGCAAGGGGGGGCAGCCACAAAAGTTGTCAAGATACAAGCCTAGAGACGACATGGACAAACGAAGGTCATGCGCAAATTGTGGATCAGCGGATCATCATGTAGCGGCTTGCACGACATACAAGCAGGGCATGAAGAGCTTGGGATACGCACCGGAGGAAGAAAACATGCATCAAACGGAGGAACATGAGTTCTACAGTGGCTTGATCATCAAGATAGGCGCGAGGTGTTTTTTCTGCAATCAAGAAGGCCATTTCAGAATAGACTGTCCTTTGTTTTGGGAGGCGGCGAAAAATCAGAATCAGCCGAAACACAAACTAGCACTGGCCGCAGTGCAAAATACTAGGAACAGACAAGCTGAAAACGGTTTGAACAACAAAGAAGCAGCGAATGGTGAATTGTCGATAAGACAGTAAAGACCGTGACATAAAACAAAGATGCCACTGGGGCCGAGAAGAGAAATTCTCTAGAGATAAACTACGAGAGAGCAGCTGCAGAGGTGATCAACAAAGTGAAGCAAGACTTGGCGACCAAAGAAATCGAACAACAGCTGAAACAGGAAATAGAATAACATAGATTAAATGAAACGCTCTGTATGACAAGACCAGAACCAGAGACCGGAGAGAACTCAGAGAGCAGGGGCAATCGCGACACTTTGAAAATGGTGACTGGAAAACCATTTGGCGTCACGAAAGTTGGGGCAAGAATCATGTCAATAATCATAGTGGGCGGCCACGAGGTAACAAGAAACCTGAGTGAACCGAGTGATCAGACAAAAATGCATATAGATGTGTATGCGGATTACTTGAGGCAATAAACCCGCAAACTTCTTCTAAAGCTTTAAGGGCATTACTCGTAGTAAATCAGTTCGCATAGACAACCGATACACGGAAGCCTATGGACCACATGAGGTCAAGTTGAATATAGATGGTATAAACATCTACACAAAAACGATGATAACACTAGATGAGGAAATCTGCAAAACACAAACCGCGCAAATCTGTTGGTAGAGAGGAACTAAAAGTGAGATCCAATGGGCACATGGCTATGCTGGAAGAGGATGCCATGCATCTGGGAACGGAAGAGGATGCCATCGTGTCTGCCAATTTATTGGACATAAGCGGAAAGAAGACACAACTACGTTAGTTGTTGGACACGGGAGCCGTCTTGAGTGTAATACCAATTGAAATTTGGAGAAGAATGGGATTCGACAAAGATGACCTGATTGACTCAACAATACGACTGTCAGCAGCAAACAAGGGGGCGCTTCGGGTTATAGGTAGGACACCAATAATAGACCTAAACCTGGAATTTTGTGGATGAGCTTTCTGGTGTTTGAGAATCTAGATGAGTCTGACCAATTCATTTTAGGCAGAGATTTCATCGGGAACTTCGATGTAACAATTGATCTTAACAATGCGATGTTCAGGATTCGAAACCCGGAAAGGAAGTACGTAATTAAACCGGTAAATTTGAAAATGGCGAATGTAAATAAGGCTCCAAATTTCTTGAGTAGGTGGGTAAGGCTGAAAGCGAATGAAGCGGCAATAGTAAGTTTACGGATGAAAAACTATAATGAACTAAGCGACAACTAACAAGTATATTACCCAATCCAAACAGTCGAAGTGCTGCTATTTTAGGAAGATTCTTCTCGATAACCAAGAGTGGCCTCTGCGTCAGTGTCTTGTTTAACACGCTTGCTATACCAATCACAATCCAGAGGAGGAGGAAGCTAGGATACGCACTGCCCGTGAAAACTAGATTTGAAGTGACTGCAAAAGTGTAGGAAAAAATGAAGTTCTTGATTGCCCGAATCACAGGGATAAAAATTGTATCTTGAGACGATTGAAGAAAATAAAATGTTCATCAGGTCTTGTGAAGTCACTTAAGTCAGAGATAGACGAGGGATTGTCGAGCTGATCGAATTTTCCAGAAATACCCACGCTAGAGGAATTGGAAATGGAAAAACCAGTATTACCAGAGATTAAGCATTTAAGGGGGAAGGTAACAGAGGAACATCTCGAAGCCATCAAGGACGTTCTAGATAGGAATCAGGATGTTTTTTCGAGACATAAGGCAGACATTGGATGCTGCAACTTTGTTGAACATGAAAAAGAGCTAGAGGAATCGGCGGTGCCGCATAGGGAGGGGGCGAGGCGTATGCTCCCATACAAATCGGATGCTTGTAGAAAAGAGATAGAGACCCTATTAGAGTATGACATGATAGAACCATCCAAATCACCGTGGGCGTGTGGAGTAGTGATGGCTAAAAAGAAAGGCGACCAACTTAGGTTTTGTTGTGATTTTCGATAACTGAAGGAAGCCACGGTGAAGGGTGCCCATCCCATACCTAGGATAGATGAAAGTCTCTCAAAATTAGGTGACGAAAAACTTTTCACAACTCTTGATCTAGGGTGGGCCTTTTGGTAGGTACAACTGACGGAGCAAGACAGGGAAAAGTCGGGTTTTGCTTGCAAACTGGGATTGTTTCAATGGAAGAGGATGCCTTTGGCCTCTGCAATGCGACAGCTACCCTCCAACAACTTATGGCACAAGCATTGACAAACGTAACGAAAAAATATGGCAATTTAGTAATGTGCTACGTAGATGACAAGGTGATTGCAACACTTACACTGGAGGACCACATTGAACGACTGGACGAGGTGTTTGCTTGTATGAAGAGAGCAGGACTGAAATGCAAGCCATCAAAGTGTGAGATTCTCAAGGACTCGATCAAATACTTGGGAAGAATGGAGGACAAACATGGTATTAGACCAGACCCAGATGTGGTAGAGGCAGCACTGACTTGGAAATTGCCAAAAACAGACCAGTTGATGAGCTTCTTAGGTTTCGTAAAAAACAGGGAGTTCATCAAGGGCTATGCAGACTAAGTATGCCCAATGCAACAACTCATGAGGCACAAGGGTAAGAAGTTCACGTGGAATAACGCAGCAGAGGAATCATTTCAAAGATTAAAAACGGAGCTAGGCGAAGCACCAGTGCTGGGGATGCCCACAGAAAAGGGAATATTCGTGCTGGACACAGATGCATCGGTGGTAGCGATTTCTGGAATACTCCACCAAGAACAGGAATGGAACAGAAAGACAGTCATGAGACCGATAGCTTACGTTATACACTCAATACTTTCTACAAAAGTCTTGAGTGATACAGGAATGAAACACGGAGCACCCAAAGCGGAAATGTTCGCGGTAGTCACCTTTGTAGAAAATTATAGGGCATACCTGGGTAGCGAGCCATTCAAGCTGCGAGTCGACAACAGAGCACTCAGTTGGTTAAAAACCCACTCAATGGACCAGAGCTACATCGGGAGATGGATAGTGCGCCTGGATGGTTAGAACAAGATTATTGAGCACAGAACAGGGGAAAAACATCAAAATGCCAACAACTTGAGCAAAAAGACGGAGTTTTACGAGAGACAGGAGCAAAGGGAGGCCGACAGGCCGGAAATCAAAGATGGCTTCTCATTTATGGACAAGGAGGCGTATGACAGTCGCCCACTCACGAGGTGGCTCGACAAGTCAGGAAAACCAATAGAGGACCATCCCGAGCTACCAGCAGAACATGAGACGAAAGAAATTCTCAAGAGGAAAATAGGGATGCCAATGGAAACGTTGCTCAAGTCAAAGATAGTGAGGGAAACATTAAAAGCCAAAAGCTATGACCTCGATGAAGTGGAGACAAGAAGGGTGACGATAGAAGAAGATCTCACAAGACTACTCGAGAAACTAGCCGACGATAAACCGGTAGCCCGGAACAATGATAAAGACAAACCGGAAGTCACCATATTGAAAAGAGGGGAAGCGGATCAAGGCGAGGACTCAACAATAAGGCAACCTGATGACAAAGAAGTTGTGCGGGCATTGGTGGTCGAGATGATCCCAGAGGACATACTTAGACTGACTACCCTTCGAAAGAAGAAAGTGACTTTCAGGAAGGAAGCCGAACACCTAGGACCAGATCAAGAGTCCAGTGAGAAGTCGAAATCAGAAGGAGACAACCTAGAACAACAAGATGCGTACGGAGGAGAAGAGCTTGAGAAGATAGCGGTGTCAAGGAAGCCATTCAGGAAGCTATCGTGCAATTCAATTGTCAGGACGAACCTGAAACCGGATGATGATAGGGAGGTCTTGAGAAGGATAGTTTGCGTTAAGTTAAAAGGCGACATCCACAGTCCCGAGAACTGAATGGTCAAATGATGACATTGAAAGAACATGTCAATGCGAGATACAGACTATCGAATCTGATACGCGCCCAGAAGAATGACAAGATGAGGAGCAACCTCTCCAAATGGATCCGGACTGGAGACAAGGAGAAAAGAGACCTGGAGGAGGATAGTTACAAGATCTTAAGCCAGTTCTACAAGGAGAGAAGGGACTCACTCTGTCACACAGCTGATGGTGTGGTAACCTGTTGGAGGAAAGATGAGGAGAAGATATTACACAAGCATAATCTCATAATATTACCACAGCTATACCAGACGGAAGTGTTGTTAAGATTGCACGACCAGATGGGACATCAGGGGATAGACAAGGTACAACACAGAATACTACACAGGTTTGATTGGCCAGGGTTGAGAAAGGCTTGCGAAAAGTGGATGAACGCATGTTTGTCGTGTTTGCAAGTGAAGGAACCTAGAAAATTGAAATTCCCACTTAAGTCCATGGAAAGCTCGGAATATAACGAGGTCGTGCAGATAGACCATCAGAGGATCTGCATGACCGACTCGGGATACAATCAGATACTGGTAATAATAGACCACTTCACGAAACTGGCAGAAGCGGTACCATGTCAGACGGCCACAGCGGAAGAAACTTGTGATCATTTGATAACGCACTGGATATCACAATATGGTTGTTCGAAGACATTCCAGTCGGACAATGGGAAAGCCTTCGTGGGGGACCTGACAAAAGAATTGATGAGGAGATCCCATATTGCTTGAGTGCATTCAACAACCTACCATCCTCAAACGAATGGACTAGTGGAGAGGCAGAACAAAACTCTGGTGAACATGCTCAGGGTATATTGTTTGAGATACATGACAGATTGGGACAAATATCTGGCACAAGTGGTAGGGGCGTATAACAGCACGCAGCACTCAACAACAGGGATCAGTCCTTTCATGATGTTGACTGGCAGGGAGAGAGCAATGCCCCTGACATCCTTCTATCCGGAATACGAAGGGAAGAAGACGTCGCCGCAGACGTACGTGAAGGAAGCGGTCAGGAGACCACAAGAATTTAACGAGCTCTGTAGTAGGAACACCGCGCAGGCATAAATGAGACAGCGGAAGAAAAACGATGAAAAAGTACTTCAGGCGAAACCGTATGCTGTGGGACAATTCGTCTGGGTGTTCCAGAATGTCATACCCCCAAAAGGGACTAAGAAGTTCTTGAAGAAATGGAGAGGATCCTTTATGATAACAGAGGTACACCAGCATAGCCGGTTCCATTGCTTGAGTACAGGGCGTACGGCGCATTACGAAAATCTGAAACCTCACGTCCCATCTCCGGAAGACTGGTGTGTACCACAGAACATGGAAGGATCGAGTATCTACTGCTAGAGCCGGCATGTAAGGTGAACGAGAAAGGCACCAGAGGGAAGAATGACGGCAACGAGGACGTGAGCATGGATGATAAGGAGAATATAGAGATGGATTCGGACGAAGGATCTTTCGCGGAGGAAGATTGGAATGATCCAGAGCTGAACAAGGTACCGAAGTGCACCGAACCAGACCAGCCGATGACCACAGGGACGAGGATAGGCGAATAAAACCGACAGGCATGAGGCACAACAGGTATGGTGACGACTTCTTGATTGACAAGATACAACCAGATGAGATAAGCGAGGAGTTGGTGAACGTGGGCGAGCTGGTAGCCGATGAAGAGTGGCAGATCATCAACGACACTGAGCATTCCTTACAAGAAGACTACTCCGTACCGGAACGAGAAGTAGACCTGGAACAGAGCGAGATAGAAAGAAGGGAAAACACAAACCTGAGGGTACTGGAGTGGATGCTTAATCTTGAGACTGATGAAAGCGAGGCGCAAAACATCCAACAAGTCGACGTATCAGCAATGAAACATGTGAGGACAGGAAATCCACTATTTGGCTGGACAGCCACTGACCGGCCACTAGAAATACCACGGATAACTTGAGCCCAGCACCATCGACGGGGACGTCGATAAATAATTTGGTCCGGGGAGTGGGGTTAGGACCTACCCACACCAAAAAATTGATGATAAAGAAGCTCAAGGAACAAGAAAGACTAACGGGTTGGAACTAGATCAGGAGGAAGCTGAGCCTAACATAGGAAGAAATTTCAAGACAAAATTCGAGATACCGAATGAATATTCAAAGAACATCCTGATCACAGACAGCGACTTCATTTTGTCAGATAGGACTAGTGCGATCTGTATAACAGCGGATATGAGCTTCAACACGAGAATGGAAGCAGACTTCAAAAGAGAATATCAGAACGTGGAGTTTCTATTCAGGCAGCGGCCAGGGTTAGGAGGAATGACTGCGCTTCTTCCTTCAGTTTCACAAGTTCCTGGTAAATATCTGTGTTTTTTAGTGACGAGGGTCAACGAGAGGAACACGATAGACCCCGAGCACGTAATGTTGGCTCTAACGAGGTTGAGGGACTTCATGGTCGAAAGAAGGATACGAGAGGTCTCAATGCCGGTTTGCGATCCAAACAGGGGCAGGTTGAACCCTAGGGAACTCTACGCCATCCTTCATGTGGTCTTTGCAGAAACGGAGATAATGGTGCACCTACACAAGAAGTACTATTTGAGCTTTGAGTGGACATGGAAGTTTTGAGTTGGTAGGCACAGGGTAGGTAAAAGTTCAGTTGGGAGGCTAGGTAAAAAGGGGCACGAGTCAGGCAGATGAATTTTAACGTAATTGGCATGACAATTAAAATCTGAAGAACTAATGGTGCTAAAACATAAAATGAATCTGCATGTTTTTAACATCTAATTTGAATCATTTTAATGGAGTTGTTCAGATAATGTCTTAAAGGTATTAATGGGGGAGGTTTAGGCTAGGCATAAGCAAAAACATCTTTGTCTAATATTAAATGGTATTTTCAGATTGATTTGCAAATTGAATTGACAATCAAACTGCACTTACTCGAACAAAACAGGAGAGATTTCGAACTGTTCTTCACTAGCAGTACTAGAGGAGGATATTTCTTGAGTTTAACTGGGAATGTATTTCTTGAGTTTAACTGGGAAGGTATGTGAGTACCTAATTAATTTTTCTTGAGTGTGTTTTATATTGTTATGTTGACTTAGGGAGAGTTTTTAGGTTAATCCAAATGGATCAAAGGTCCACTGTCTAATAAAAAGTAACTATACATAAGGTTCCGACCCTATTTTTAACGGCGTTTGCGTATTTCAGGTATTTTGAGACCCGAGTATGGGGGCGATCTTATTTTCTAGAGTGGGGGGTATTTTGGTAGTAGCCTTTAAGCTGTAACACGGGTTTTAGTCTGATGTCGCAAGGGAACCGAATTGTCTCCAACTGCTTCAGGTAGAAAAACTCAAGAGATAGTGTCCCTGACTCCTGAGCCAATGGTTGTAGTGCCTATTTTTCTTTAACCTCAAATGTGACTTAAGTAGGCGACTGTTACATGATCAATCTTAGTTGATTGGTACAAGTTTTAGCGCACAAAGACAATTAGGTTTCTCGCCCTCTCTCTTCATTTCACTCTCTTGTCACCGCTTCATCTTCACTCCATTGCCTATTGTTCTTGTTCTTCTTCCTTAGTACCCTCCAGGACTTTCTTCAGCTTGTCAACGGAGTTGCGGGCCGTGCCCCAACTTTCCTGTTCTAGTAGCCTCGGTTTGCAACAAGGCAGTAAGTCCACGTTCACTTTTTGCTCCCGGTTCCTGCAAAAGCTGTTATGCAGACACAGGCTCACTTTCCTTTCTAGGTCAGCTTGCAAGGCCTCTCTCTTTTCGGCTTCAGTAACACAAGGCGCTCCAGCTACTTGCTTCAACGCAGTGGTAACAGCGTTCCTGTGCGTTAGGAAGGCTCTCTTTAGGCTCCCAGTGCTATATTTAGCTGGAAGCATTGATAAGCTTCCGTGTTCCTGGACATATGACGCTTCGCGCGCTCATACATACATGACGTCATAACCGCACAGAACCAAGGCATCAACCTCTGCCTCGCCCATATTCTTTCAATGGCTTTGGGTATCCTCAGGACCTTGCAAGTGGTTCTGAAAAGATCTAAGTTGTTGTTCAACTTCACGTTACTCAGTTGCTGGGGTGTCGGCACAGCAGTCTCCTGCTCACTCGTGCCCGTGTTGGCTTCTAACCATCTCACCGCTAGCATGGCACTAACCACCACAATCGACACTGGCTGGTTTTGGCCTGGCAACCCCGTGGAGTACAACTCCTCCACGTCCCATACTAACACCAGATTCCCGCGCTTGGGGTACGATAACGTCTGCGCCAGGCAGTGACAAGGATACTCCCCATGGGTCATTAAGATGTTCCTTCGGGTGCGGTACCCTGAAGCTCCTAGTAACGGTTCCACTTCTGTCATAATCCGATGCACGTCGTCTTTTTCATCAATGGTGGGGAATTCGCTGGGTAACACTCCGCTCGACTTCTTCTTCTGGAATTCACTCACATTACCCTCACTCAATCTCATGAAACTCTCACCCACTACGTCCTGCAACTCGCCTTCAGATCTCTTCGGGACGGCCCGAATGATCTTCGTCAGAATTCATATGACCTCTCCGACATGCTGGCCAACCTCACGCATTTTAGTACAGAGAAGAGTTGGTCGACCAACACCTGCTGCGTCCGCGCACCCATCACCACCATGTGCGTAGGGTATTTACTATTGCAATATGGTGCGGAGCTCGAACCACCAGATATTTCGAACCAGTAGGTCTATGATATGCCTCACTGTCTTTCAAATTCATCTCGTTTTCTAGAGCCTCTCGCCACCCTCCAATTTTCTGCTCCGTCTGCAATGCTCCAGGGAACAGTTCCACACTTAAGGGCGTTCTAACTATTCGATCGAGCTCGTCATGCTGTAAAATCCTAAAGCAGCGATCAAATTAACTTCTGTTACTCCGTGGCAGTCCGCAATCAATTCCATTTCACTTTTGTCCGACATGCTTAACCTCCCATACAATGAACTAGTTGGCGATGTTGCTCACTCAGCGTGTTCAGACAATGGCCCGTACCACACACGTGTCCTTCCATTCCACAGCTGGAAGCTACACAGGTGCCCTGTCTCAGCCAATCACTCGAAGAACTTCCCTCGGAGGCTTCCGTGGATGGTCTGCCGTTTTGCTTTGTAACTTTCAGGGCCAGCAGATGGTGTATCATGTCTAAATCCTGTAGACTTGCGTCATCATTCCAATCCAATGCGACCTCTGCCGTCATATCCCAGATTAAACCGGCGTTTGGGTGTGGAAACCATGATGGCTTCATGAGCTCCCACATGGTTACTAAGCTGGTCTTTAAAGGACCGTTCCATGAACCATATTCAAAGCTGAATTGCCCCCTCAGCACGGGCACCGAGGGTTCGACCACTCTTCCTCCAAAATAATTCCCAGCTTGGGTTGTTCCACCATCAGCATGCCGGTTTCCTCGACTCACTGGACCCAGAAATCAAGTATTATGACCTGCTCGAAGTCAAAATATGCCTCCCTGGCTTTCTCGTCCACAAAGGGATTGTACGCCATCCCTGGTATGCCTGACACATATTGGAGTGATTTCAGCTTCCCCAGGGTTGCTTAATCCTTCTGTTCCCTGACTGCCTCAATTGACAACTTTCGACTCCTTGTTGGAGTATCTTCTCACTTCCTCCAGCCTGCGATAGCTTTCTATGTCATTAGTTTCTTTACTCGGTTTGCGCAGCGGCATGTCCTGATATAGCTCCAGGAGATAGCTATCGCAGGAATTTTCGTTCACAATCAACTCCCCCTTGCCGAATGGTTTTTACACTCTCTTCGAATACAGGGGTGGGGATGCGACCCACCACGAACCTCACAAAGCAAAGGGCATCTTTGCGCTTAGCTCAGACTATCGCGGAATCGTCTCTACTAATCAACACTCGCAGGGCTTCTATCAGTTCCAGCTCCTGTTTCTTCGATTTCGAGTCATTATTGGCCTCATACTCCGATCTCTAGACTCCCATTAGGCACCAGGCCAGTCGCACTTGCAATTCAATTCTCGACATGAGTAGGCCAGGTACGCTGTCACCGTCGCGGGTGCATGCATGGTCTCATCGAAGTATCTCTAGAGGGCCGCCCTTCAAGAGATTTCTAACAAATTTTCCAGCCCGATTTCATTTGCCTCCGAGGACATCACGGTACCATATTCCTTCCGATTCAGATTAGAGTCCTCCGTCAGTTCCTTCAAGTACTCCTGCATGGCGTGCTTTTCGCTCCAGGCAATCAAATGCACTCTTGCTGAGTTTCTCGACTTGAGCATCTCCACATAACCCCCGGCGGGATCCCTCCCCCATGTGGACTGAGTCGGGTACTGTGATCCGACTGTACTCGACCACGCCGAGTTGTCCCTCCAGTTTCATCCGGGCCACGTTTGTCCCCGAGGATTTGTAGTCACCGAGCCCTTCAGATCCACACTGACTGTTGACCTCCAATTCAAGCTTTGTATCCGCCAAGGTCCGTGCATTTTTCTTCGACCTCGTGGCTGTTGAGGTCAAACCTGCCAATAGCATAGGGGGTATCAGGTTTTCTTTCTCTCCCCCAGCCGACGCCGCACCATCTCCCTGTCCACTCTCACTTGGACGAGCTCCTTTTGCCAAAGAGGCCACTACTGCATTCGCCTTCGACTTCACTACTTTCTGATTCACTATCTTGCTTCCTGTTCTCCCCTTCAATCTCTTCAGCCCTTTCTTGGCTCGCCTGATGGGTAGTTTTCTCATGATCTGATGATCATCAGCACTGTCCCCTGAAACTGACTCGGTCAGAACGTCAGACTCTGTGAAGCTCATTAGCTTCCCTAGAACCTCGAGCATGATGGGTTGGTTGAACCCCACCTTCCCTACGGACTGCGTCCCGTATCTGCGTATCACGTCCCATGTCGTTTCCATGAAGGTCCCTCGGTTCCAGGTCACTCCCGCTTTCCGTTCAAGTTCGCCAACATGTCAGTTTTATATTGTCCTCAACCGCTGGGATCCGGACGGTACCAGAGCAGCAAACTGTTTGGCTCAATTCCCTCCGTCGGCGTGGCACTCGTAGATGGGCTTCATGCAGAAGTAGGAGCCGTCGCGGGCGGGTTACTCGTCCTCGCTACGGTTTGAGAGCTAGTCTGACTCTGATCAATTGGCCTCCAAAGTAGGCTCTCTAACGGTTATCTTCTAGAGGGAGGAGCAGTCCCCAGTCTATCTTTTACGTCTGAGCTTGGAGCAACGAGAGCAGTTGCACCCTTTTCCATTGCTAGGGGCCCGAGACGACTAGCGAGTGGTTCCGGCACGTTGTCCCTCACTCTACCTCCTCCAGTCGAACTGGGAGTATGTTGTCCTCAATTCATGCTCCATTTGCTCAATTTTCGTCCGAAACATGTCATTTATCCAACGCCTTCCTTGTGCTGTATTTAAATGTATCCCATCCCTGGTGAATGCGAGATGGTCAGTCATCCACAGCGTGTTCTTGAGATCCATGAGTCGCAGCTCGGTAGGATTGCTCCTCGCCAGATTGCAGGTCATGTCATTCCATCGGGTCACATTGCCATTCGTAAAATGCTCCACTGGCGTACCCACCTCCGGATTTTGTGGGATTGGGCACAGCACCACGAGTCTAGGTCTGTACTTTTCTTTCAATTCATTCAAAAGGCAGACCAGCAGGGGTTCCCATTTGCCCTCTGGGGTAACAGGAACCCTTGAAACATCATTAGTACCAAGCATTATCACCAATGTGTCTAACTGATCCTCGCTCTGGAGCTCCATCATTTTAATGACTTGAGCCACGGAGGCCCCTCCAAAGATAGAACAGTGGTCTGGCCACTCACAAAGATCTCGTTCAGATCCCTCACGAGAGTATCTCCAACAACCAAATGACGACTCCCTGGAGGAATTGCCTGATTGCTTATGGCAGGGCTCAAGCTCATGCCGTTCAGGCAGGCTCGAGGATTCTCCGCAGCTACTTGCAGGAATAAGTTGCGGACCGCCAAGTTCTTCCTGACGTCCACTACGCGAGATCTCAAAGCCGTCTCGCCACGTGTAGGTCCCGTTGGCACTATGGCTCGTGACGTTCGTTCGGAGTTACTCAAGGATCGATCAAGGGGTTGGGAAGGGACGACCCTACTCAGAGTTCGTCCACTGGTCCTGTTGATTTCGTCCATCGTCGCTCTGGCTACCTGATTGAATGACTCCTGGAACTGAGGAGCCAAATAGGTGTCTGAAGGATCCGGTATCGTGTTCTTAGAGCTCAAGGCAGATTGTGATCTCCTGTGCCCTCGTCCTGGGAAGCGTATCCCTGGATCCATCCGAGGAGTTCATCGTTGCCAGAACCGCCGGTGATGTTTGGCTCACCCTTGCCATATATAACTCTCTTAGGTGTTTTATCTTTTCTTCTTTGAAGGTTATTTGCATTTCATCGTAATTTTTCTTCCATTCGTCTCTTTCTCAACCTATTGCCTTGAACTCCTCCAACTTGGCATGCAGTTCCTTACAGTCCTTCTCCTTCTTTTCTAAAGTTTCAATAGTCTCCGAGGTCCGAATCTCCATCTCACTCATCTTTAATCTCTTCAGTGGAGGAGCAGCCGTTGGAGAATCTGCTGATTGTGACGGGCCCGGCCCATCACATGATCGTTTCGCTCCAATAAGAGGCTGCACTGGTCGAACAGGTAGGGGCAGCTCACCTACGCGGTGATCCCTCTGCTAGCCTAGTCCCGGCTCACGCCTTTCTCCTCGCCGCTATCTCATCAGTCGGTTTCGGCCTCTCTCGGAGGTCCCGGACTCGCCGTAGGCCAACATTAAGACTACTTCCGTGGGACGATCCCCACGACCCTCTCGTCCTAACGCGTTGAGGAGTGCGACGGTGAATCTTGCGCAAAGTTGCATTCAATCAATCGATGGGGTATCTCGCCCAGAGTCCAGAGTCGTCCGCTGAGATGAAATCTATCAAATCATATCTGTCACTCATCTTTCTTCTTGTATGTCTTGTCCTACTCTTCTGATTGTTCAAAGTCAGTAAACAAAGTGGGATCAATCAAGATCTAAAAAAAAACAAGTCACGACTTAGAAAAATTATTCCCAGCTGTTCCTTTTAAAAATTATCCATTGAAACTCTCTTTTGTTCTTCATTTAAAAGCTAGCACCAAGGTGGATCTTCCACCTGCGGTCTTGTCAAGATAACACAACTGAGCGCTGTCACCTTTCGTACCTGGAGTGTTCCAGGCTTCAATGACATAAACATCAAATAAAAAATAACCTAAAAATAACATAACATACAAATATCACACATCAACACTATCACAAAACAACCTAAACCCTAATAGTTAACCTAAAACCTAATCCTAGTGCCTAAAAAGCAAACCTAACAACAACTACTTAACATTTAATTTGGCTCCAGCATATGCTCGGATAATACTTTTTATGTAAGTAGACCCCTATGTCCGTTTCTGAAAATATTACATGTATGAGGGTATACAGTTCTCTCGGATGCAGTTTTCCCTTATTGGGATCATAGACTGGTAAAGAGAGGGAGGTCACTCCTCTCTCGACCAGGAAGTCCCTGAGTTGAGTTAAGGCCAGCACCAAGTTTTCGGGACTTACAATTTGCTTGTCAGTGGCCTTAGTTACTAGGAAGCATAAATATTTCCCTGGTATCTGTGATGCGACAGGGGGCAGCGCTATCATCCCTCCCAGACCAGGTCTATGTTTTCACAAAAATTCGATATTTTTATACTCTCACTTAAAGTCGGCCGCTAGTGATGTCTTAAAACTTACATCCGCGGTTATCGCTATAGCGCAGGTACGTTCCGTGAGTATGAAATCGCTGTCCGTGACGACAACATTGTTTGAATAGTGGTTTGGTAGATCAAAATAAAATGCAAAAACTCGTCCGCGTTTTGGCCCTCCGTTTCCAGCTCTCCGGTTTCCTTCTCCGATTTTAATTTCTTAATCATCAGTTTATTTGGTGTGGGTTAGTCCTGCCCCCACTCCCCGGATAAAATTATCCATCGACGTCCCCATCGATTGCCCAAAGTTGAGCAGATTGAGATAGGATTCTGGAACACGTAAAGGAACATCTGGAGCGACCCAGTTGGACTCAGTATTGTCATGACTGATGTAATTGATGCCATCTTTATCGACATCCTGAATCGTCAAGATTGTCTCTTTGGGATCTGCTGGCAGATCATGGAGCCATTCGAGTATTCGCAGATTTGTCAGTTCTTGCTCATGCATCTGCTCGGTCTCCGGTTCGAACTCAACTTCCGAATCAAAGCAATCGTCTATCCAATCCTGTTATGTGTCGTTGACTAGGTCGATCTCGAGAAGTAGACCTGGAACAGAGCGAGATAGAAAGAAGGGAAAACACAAACCTGAGGGTACTGGAGTGGATGCTTAATCTTGAGACTGATGAAAGCGAGGCGCAAAACATCCAACAAGTCGACGTATCAGCAATGAAACATGTGAGGACAGGAAATCCACTATTTGGCTGGACAGCCACTGACCGGCCACTAGAAATACCACGGATAACTTGAGCCCAGCACCATCGACGGGGACGTCGATAAATAATTTGGTCCGGGGAGTGGGGGTAGGACCTACCCACACCAAAAAATTGATGATAAAGAAGCTCAAGGAACAAGAAAGACTAACGGGTTGGAACTAGATCAGGAGGAAGCTGAGCCTAACATAGGAAGAAATTTCAAGACAAAATTCGAGATACCGAATGAATATTCAAAGAACATCCTGATCACAGACAGCGACTTCATTTTGTCAGATAGGACTAGTGCGATCTGTATAACAGCGGATATGAGCTTCAACACGAGAATGGAAGCAGACTTCAAAAGAGAATATCAGAACGTGGAGTTTCTATTCAGGCAGCGGCCAGGGTTAGGAGGAATGACTGCGCTTCTTCCTTCAGTTTCACAAGTTCCTGGTAAATATCTGTGTTTTTTAGTGACGAGGGTCAACGAGAGGAACACGATAGACCCCGAGCACGTAATGTTGGCACTAACGAGGTTGAGGGACTTCATGGTCGAAAGAAGGATACGAGAGGTCTCAATGCCGGTTTGCGATCCAAACAGGGGCAGGTTGAACCCTAGGGAACTCTACGCCATCCTTCATGTGGTCTTTGCAGAAACGGAGATAATGGTGCACCTACACAAGAAGTACTATTTGAGCTTTGAGTGGACATGGAAGTTTTGAGTTGGTAGGCACAGGGTAGGTAAAAGTTCAGTTGGGAGGCTAGGTAAAAAGGGGCACGAGTCAGGCAGATGAATTTTAACGTAATTGGCATGACAATTAAAATCTGAAGAACTAATGGTGCTAAAACATAAAATGAATCTGCATGTTTTTAACATCTAATTTGAATCATTTTAATGGAGTTGTTCAGATAATGTCTTAAAGGTATTAATGGGGGAGGTTTAGGCTAGGCATAAGCAAAAACATCTTTGTCTAATATTAAATGGTATTTTCAGATTGATTTGCAAATTGAATTGACAATCAAACTGTACTTACTCGAACAAAACAGGAGAGATTTCGAACTGTTCTTCACTAGCAGTACTAGAGGAGGATATTTCTTGAGTTTAACTGGGAATGTATTTCTTGAGTTTAACTGGGAAGGTATGTGAGTACCTAATTAATTTTTCTTGAGTGTGTTTTATATTGTTATGTTGACTTAGGGAGAGTTTTTAGGTTAATCCAAATGGATCAAAGGTCCACTGTCTAATAAAAAGTAACTATACATAAGGTTCCGACCCTATTTTTAACGGCGTTTGCGTATTTCAGGTATTTTGAGACCCGAGTATGGGGGCGATCTTATTTTCTAGAGTGGGGGGTATTTTGGTAGTAGCCTTTAAGCTGTAACACGGGTTTTAGTCTGATGTCGCAAGGGAACCGAATTGTCTCCAACTGCTTCAGGTAGAAAAACTCAAGAGATAGTGTCCCTGACTCCTGAGCCAATGGTTGTAGTGCCTATTTTTCTTTAACCTCAAATGTGACTTAAGTAGGCGAGTGTTACATGATCAATCTTAGTTGATTGGTACAAGTTTTAGCGCACAAAGACAATTAGGTTTCTCGCCCTCTCTCTTCATTTCACTCTCTTGTCACCGCTTCATCTTCACTCCATTGCCTATTGTTCTTGTTCTTCTTCCTTAGTACCCTCCAGGACTTTCTTCAGCTTGTCAACGGAGTTGCGGGCCGTGCCCCAACTTTCCTGTTCTAGTAGCCTCGGTTTGCAACAAGGCAGTAAGTCCACGTTCACTTTTTGCTCCCGGTTCCTGCAAAAGCTGTTATGCAGACACAGGCTCACTTTCCTTTCTAGGTCAGCTTGCAAGGCCTCTCTCTTTTCGGCTTCAGTAACACAAGGCGCTCCAGCTACTTGCTTCAACGCAGTGGTAACAGCGTTCCTGTGCGTTAGGAAGGCTCTCTTTAGGCTCCCAGTGCTATATTTAGCTGGAAGCATTGATAAGCTTCCGTGTTCCTGGACATATGACGCTTCGCGCGCTCATACATACATGACGTCATAACCGCACAGAACCAAGGCATCAACCTCTGCCTCGCCCATATTCTTTCAATGGCTTTGGGTATCCTCAGGACCTTGCAAGTGGTTCTGAAAAGATCTAAGTTGTTGTTCAACTTCACGTTACTCAGTTGCTGGGGTGTCGGCACAGCAGTCTCCTGCTCACTCGTGCCCGTGTTGGCTTCTAACCATCTCACCGCTAGCATGGCACTAACCACCACAATCGACACTGGCTGGTTTTGGCCTGGCAACCCCGTGGAGTACAACTCCTCCACGTCCCATACTAACACCAGATTCCCGCGCTTGGGGTACGATAACGTCTGCGCCAGGCAGTGACAAGGATACTCCCCATGGGTCATTAAGATGTTCCTTCGGGTGCGGTACCCTGAAGCTCCTAGTAACGGTTCCACTTCTGTCATAATCCGATGCACGTCGTCTTTTTCATCAATGGTGGGGAATTCGCTGGGTAACACTCCGCTCGACTTCTTCTTCTGGAATTCACTCACATTACCCTCACTCAATCTCATGAAACTCTCACCCACTACGTCCTGCAACTCGCCTTCAGATCTCTTCGGGACGGCCCGAATGATCTTCGTCAGAATTCATATGACCTCTCCGACATGCTGGCCAACCTCACGCATTTTAGTACAGAGAAGAGTTGGTCGACCAACACCTGCTGCGTCCGCGCACCCATCACCACCATGTGCGTAGGGTATTTACTATTGCAATATGGTGCGGAGCTCGAACCACCAGATATTTCGAACCAGTAGGTCTATGATATGCCTCACTGTCTTTCAAATTCATCTCGTTTTCTAGAGCCTCTCGCCACCCTCCAATTTTCTGCTCCGTCTGCAATGCTCCAGGGAACAGTTCCACACTTAAGGGCGTTCTAACTATTCGATCGAGCTCGTCATGCTGTAAAATCCTAAAGCAGCGATCAAATTAACTTCTGTTACTCCGTGGCAGTCCGCAATCAATTCCATTTCACTTTTGTCCGACATGCTTAACCTCCCATACAATGAACTAGTTGGCGATGTTGCTCACTCAGCGTGTTCAGACAATGGCCCGTACCACACACGTGTCCTTCCATTCCACAGCTGGAAGCTACACAGGTGCCCTGTCTCAGCCAATCACTCGAAGAACTTCCCTCGGAGGCTTCCGTGGATGGTCTGCCGTTTTGCTTTGTAACTTTCAGGGCCAGCAGATGGTGTATCATGTCTAAATCATGTAGACTTGCGCCATCATTCCAATCCAATGCGACCTCTGCCGTCATATCCCAGATTAAACCGGCGTTTGGGTGTGGAAACCATGATGGCTTCATGAGCTCCCACATGGTTACTAAGCTGGTCTTTAAAGGACCGTTCCATGAACCATATTCAAAGCTGAATTGCCCCCTCAGCACGGGCACCGAGGGTTCGACCACTCTTCCTCCAAAATAATTCCCAGCTTGGGTTGTTCCACCATCAGCATGCCGGTTTCCTCGACTCACTGGACCCAGAAATCAAGTATTATGACCTGCTCGAAGTCAAAATATGCCTCCCTGGCTTTCTCGTCCACAAAGGGATTGTACGCCATCCCTGGTATGCCTGACACATATTGGAGTGATTTCAGCTTCCCCAGGGTTGCTTAATCCTTCTGTTCCCTGACTGCCTCAATTGACAACTTTCGACTCCTTGTTGGAGTATCTTCTCACTTCCTCCAGCCTGCGATAGCTTTCTATGTCATTAGTTTCTTTACTCGGTTTGCGCAGCGGCATGTCCTGATATAGCTCCAGGAGATAGCTATCGCAGGAATTTTCGTTCACAATCAACTCCCCCTTGCCGAATGGTTTTTACACTCTCTTCGAATACAGGGGTGGGGATGCGACCCACCACGAACCTCACAAAGCAAAGGGCATCTTTGCGCTTAGCTCAGACTATCGCGGAATCGTCTCTACTAATCAACACTCGCAGGGCTTCTATCAGTTCCAGCTCCTGTTTCTTCGATTTCGAGTCATTATTGGCCTCATACTCCGATCTCTAGACTCCCATTAGGCACCAGGCCAGTCGCACTTGCAATTCAATTCTCGACATGAGTAGGCCAGGTACGCTGCCACCGTCGCGGGTGCATGCATGGTCTCATCGAAGTATCTCTAGAGGGCCGCCCTTCAAGAGATTTCTAACAAATTTTCCAGCCCGATTTCATTTGCCTCCGAGGACATCACGGTACCATATTCCTTCCGATTCAGATTAGAGTCCTCCGTCAGTTCCTTCAAGTACTCCTGCATGGCGTGCTTTTCGCTCCAGGCAATCAAATGCACTCTTGCTGAGTTTCTCGACTTGAGCATCTCCACATAACCCCCGGCGGGATCCCTCCCCCATGTGGACTGAGTCGGGTACTGTGATCCGACTGTACTCGACCACGCCGAGTTGTCCCTCCAGTTTCATCCGGGCCACGTTTGTCCCCGAGGATTTGTAGTCACCGAGCCCTTCAGATCCACACTGACTGTTGACCTCCAATTCAAGCTTTGTATCCGCCAAGGTCCGTGCATTTTTCTTCGACCTCGTGGCTGTTGAGGTCAAACCTGCCAATAGCATAGGGGGTATCAGGTTTTCTTTCTCTCCCCCAGCCGACGCCGCACCATCTCCCTGTCCACTCTCACTTGGACGAGCTCCTTTTGCCAAAGAGGCCACTACTGCATTCGCCTTCGACTTCACTACTTTCTGATTCACTATCTTGCTTCCTGTTCTCCCCTTCAATCTCTTCAGCCCTTTCTTGGCTCGCCTGATGGGTAGTTTTCTCATGATCTGATGATCATCAGCACTGTCCTCTGAAACTGACTCGGTCAGAACGTCAGACTCTGTGAAGCTCATTAGCTTCCCTAGAACCTCGAGCATGATGGGTTGGTTGAACCCCACCTTCCCTACGGACTGCGTCCCGTATCTGCGTATCACGTCCCATGTCGTTTCCATGAAGGTCCCTCGGTTCCAGGTCACTCCCGCTTTCCGTTCAAGTTCGCCAACATGTCAGTTTTATATTGTCCTCAACCGCTGGGATCCGGACGGTACCAGAGCAGCAAACTGTTTGGCTCAATTCCCTCCGTCGGCGTGGCACTCGTAGATGGGCTTCATGCAGAAGTAGGAGCCGTCGCGGGCGGGTTACTCGTCCTCGCTACGGTTTGAGAGCTAGTCTGACTCTGATCAATTGGCCTCCAAAGTAGGCTCTCTAACGGTTATCTTCTAGAGGGAGGAGCAGTCCCCAGTCTATCTTTTACGTCTGAGCTTGGAGCAACGAGAGCAGTTGCACCCTTTTCCATTGCTAGGGGCCCGAGACGACTAGCGAGTGGTTCCGGCACGTTGTCCCTCACTCTACCTCCTCCAGTCGAACTGGGAGTATGTTGTCCTCAATTCCTGCTCCATTTGCTCAATTTTCGTCCGAAACATGTCATTTATCCAACGCCTTCCTTGTGCTGTATTTAAATGTATCCCATCCCTGGTGAATGCGAGATGGTCAGTCATCCACAGCGTGTTCTTGAGATCCATGAGTCGCAGCTCGGTAGGATTGCTCCTCGCCAGATTGCAGGTCATGTCATTCCATCGGGTCACATTGCCATTCGTAAAATGCTCCACTGGCGTACCCACCTCCGGATTTTGTGGGATTGGGCACAGCACCACGAGTCTAGGTCTGTACTTTTCTTTCAATTCATTCAAAAGGCAGACCAGCAGGGGTTCCCATTTGCCCTCTGGGGTAACAGGAACCCTTGAAACATCATTAGTACCAAGCATTATCACCAATGTGTCTAACTGATCCTCGCTCTGGAGCTCCATCATTTTAATGACTTGAGCCACGGAGGCCCCTCCAAAGATAGAACAGTGGTCTGGCCACTCACAAAGATCTCGTTCAGATCCCTCACGAGAGTATCTCCAACAACCAAATGACGACTCCCTGGAGGAATTGCCTGATTGCTTATGGCAGGGCTCAAGCTCATGCCGTTCAGGCAGGCTCGAGGATTCTCCGCAGCTACTTGCAGGAATAAGTTGCGGACCGCCAAGTTCTTCCTGACGTCCACTACGCGAGATCTCAAAGCCGTCTCGCCACGTGTAGGTCCCGTTGGCACTATGGCTCGTGACGTTCGTTCGGAGTTACTCAAGGATCGATCAAGGGGTTGGGAAGGGACGACCCTACTCAGAGTTCGTCCACTGGTCCTGTTGATTTCGTCCATCGTCGCTCTGGCTACCTGATTGAATGACTCCTGGAACTGAGGAGCCAAATAGGTGTCTGAAGGATCCGGTATCGTGTTCTTAGAGCTCAAGGCAGATTGTGATCTCCTGTGCCCTCGTCCTGGGAAGCGTATCCCTGGATCCATCCGAGGAGTTCATCGTTGCCAGAACCGCCGGTGATGTTTGGCTCACCCTTGCCATATATAACTCTCTTAGGTGTTTTATCTTTTCTTCTTTGAAGGTTATTTGCATTTCATCGTAATTTTTCTTCCATTCGTCTCTTTCTCAACCTATTGCCTTGAACTCCTCCAACTTGGCATGCAGTTCCTTACAGTCCTTCTCCTTCTTTTCTAAAGTTTCAATAGTCTCCGAGGTCCGAATCTCCATCTCACTCATCTTTAATCTCTTCAGTGGAGGAGCAGCCGTTGGAGAATCTGCTGATTGTGACGGGCCCGGCCCATCACATGATCGTTTCGCTCCAATAAGAGGCTGCACTGGTCGAACAGGTAGGGGCAGCTCACCTACGCGGTGATCCCTCTGCTAGCCTAGTCCCGGCTCACGCCTTTCTCCTCGCCGCTATCTCATCAGTCGGTTTCGGCCTCTCTCGGAGGTCCCGGACTCGCCGTAGGCCAACATTAAGACTACTTCCGTGGGACGATCCCCACGACCCTCTCGTCCTAACGCGTTGAGGAGTGCGACGGTGAATCTTGCGCAAAGTTGCATTCAATCAATCGATGGGGTATCTCGCCCAGAGTCCAGAGTCGTCCGCTGAGATGAAATCTATCAAATCATATCTGTCACTCATCTTTCTTCTTGTATGTCTTGTCCTACTCTTCTGATTGTTCAAAGTCAGTAAACAAAGTGGGATCAATCAAGATCTAAAAAAAAACAAGTCACGACTTAGAAAAATTATTCCCAGCTGTTCCTTTTAAAAATTATCCATTGAAACTCTCTTTTGTTCTTCATTTAAAAGCTAGCACCAAGGTGGATCTTCCACCTGCGGTCTTGTCAAGATAACACAACTGAGCGCTGTCACCTTTCGTACCTGGAGTGTTCCAGGCTTCAATGACATAAACATCAAATAAAAAATAACCTAAAAATAACATAACATACAAATATCACACATCAACACTATCACAAAACAACCTAAACCCTAATAGTTAACCTAAAACCTAATCCTAGTGCCTAAAAAGCAAACCTAACAACAACTACTTAACATTTAATTTGGCTCCAGCATATGCTCGGATAATACTTTTTATGTAAGTAGACCCCTATGTCCGTTTCTGAAAATATTACATGTATGAGGGTATACAGTTCTCTCGGATGCAGTTTTCCCTTATTGGGATCATAGACTGGTAAAGAGAGGGAGGTCACTCCTCTCTCGACCAGGAAGTCCCTGAGTTGAGTTAAGGCCAGCACCAAGTTTTCGGGACTTACAATTTGCTTGTCAGTGGCCTTAGTTACTAGGAAGCATAAATATTTCCCTGGTATCTGTGATGCGACAGGGGGCAGCGCTATCATCCCTCCCAGACCAGGTCTATGTTTTCACAAAAATTCGATATTTTTATACTCTCTCTTAAAGTCGGCCGCTAGTGATGTCTTAAAACTTACATCCGCGGTTATCGCTATAGCGCAGGTACGTTCCGTGAGTATGAAATCGCTGTCCGTGACGACAACATTGTTTGAATAGTGGTTTGGTAGATCAAAATAAAATGCAAAAACTCGTCCGCGTTTTGGCCCTCCGTTTCCAGCTCTCCGGTTTCCTTCTCCGATTTTAATTTCTTAATCATCAGTTTATTTGGTGTGGGTTAGTCCTGCCCCCACTCCCCGGATAAAATTATCCATCGACGTCCCCATCGATTGCCCAAAGTTGAGCAGATTGAGATAGGATTCTGGAACACGTAAAGGAACATCTGGAGCGACCCATTTGGACTCAGTATTGTCATGACTGATGTAATTGATGCCATCTTTATCGACATCCTGAATCGTCAAGATTGTCTCTTTGGGATCTGCTGGCAGATCATGGAGCCATTCGAGTATTCGCAGATTTGTCAGTTCTTGCTCATGCATCTGCTCGGTCTCCGGTTCGAACTCAACTTCCGAATCAAAGCAATCGTCTATCCAATCCTGTTATGTGTCGTTGACTAGGTCGATCTCTGATGGCACCACTTCTTCGTCCAGTACCATTTGCGAGTCCATCGTGCTGCTCAAAATTATCCTGTTTATGACAAAATCCTCACCATACGGGTTGTACTTCTTCTTGCTTTTTCGCTCTTTTGCTCTGGCGTGTTTCCATGGTGAAGGGAAAGTCAGGCTGTACTATTTTATCAATTTCAGTTTGTTTTGGCCAGTCCCAGTCTTCTTCGGCATATGGAAGAGTTTCGTCGTCCACCTCCACTGGTCCGGTTAACTCCAGGTCCAGTGGCAGATCGCAAATATCTACCACCTTATTCACGTCGTTTTTGTCGCGCGTGCCTCTTTCATTCACCTCGCACATAGGATCCACTATTAAATAATCTTCCTCATGCATGTCAGCTGGGATACACCTGTCCTCTGATGAGGCATTGTCTCCCGCTCGTCCGGTGCTCAATCAATAAAAACGACCTCCTTGGTGTACTTCAGATATTTAAAATGGACCACGACATTTTTCAGTAATTTTTTGGTCCCCTTTGGTGGAACTACTTCCTGGAACACCCAGACATAATCCGCGACCGAGTGAGCTTTTGCACCCGCAGTCCTTTTATCAAATCTCCTTTTTTGTCTGATTTGCGCCTGTTGCGTGTTCCTCCTGCATAAATCATTGAGGTCCTGCTGCCTTCTGATCACATCACGCACGTACGTTTGCGGTGTTGTTTTCTTTCATTCGTACTCAGGGTAGAAGAATGTTAATGGAAGAGCTTTCTCGTGGCCAGTTAGCATCACATGTGGGTTTATTACCGTGGTGGAATGTTCTGTGCTGTTATAGGCGCCCATCACTTGCGGCAAGTGTCTATACCAGTCATCCATGTATCGTGAGCAATAAACTCTCAACATGGAAACCAACGTGCAATTTTGTTTTTCAATTAGGCCATTCGCTTGTGGTTGATAATTGGTCAAGTGGGCCTGCGCCACTTGCGACCTCTTCATTAACTTCTTCATGAGATCACCAACGAATGCTTTGCCATTGTCTGATTGGAATGTGATGGGGCAACCGTGTCTCGCTATCCACATATTTATCAAATGATCGCACGTTTGATTGTAGCCCGTGTTCAAATGATCGCAACCAGCATTTGATTGTAGCCCGTGGCTTTCATAAATATTTTTTGGTGATCGGTTTGCACCACCTCATTGAATCCTGAAGACTCTATTGACTGCAGGGGGAACCTCAGTTTCCTAGGCTCATTTGCCTGTTGACAAGACAAGCATGCCGAGATCCATTTTTCACAGGCCTTTTTCAAGCCCGGCATTTCGAACCGTTTCTGTATCCTATTATACACTTTGTCCACGACCTGATGGCCCATCTGATCATATGAACGAAAGAGCAATTCAGTCTGATACAAATACAGTAGCACTATCGAGTTATACTTGTAAAGAGCCTTGTCCTCTTCCTTGCGCTTACAGGCCACGATCCGGTCTTTGTTCAAGTACAATAAATCCTTTCTCTTCAGATAAAATTGCTTCAAGATCTTATAGCTGTCTTTCTCTGGATCTACTTTGTCAGGTGCTCCGTTCTCGATCCATCTCTTTAAATTGTTAGTCATTCTATCATTTCGTTGAGCCCTTAAGAGATCTGACAGCCGGTACCTGGCTTTCAGATACGTCTTTACCACGTTTAATTGCCCGCTTTTTTTCTCCGGGGCATGGGCATCATCCATCAACTTGACACACCATTTCAAAGGTGTTGCTTCCTGCACTGATGTTTCCAGGTTGGTACGGACGACCGTAGCATTCGGAAGTAATCTGGTCGGTTGTTTCGACACTGCTATCAGTTCAAGCTCATCTGCGGCATTATCCACTACAGTGCCCTTCTCATCGGAGCTATACCTGTCTCTGTCCGGGTCCTGATGCCTTTCCCGATCCAACCCGCGCTGTTTCCGTTCCACTAACAAGGATTGAATCGCAATCTCCGAGACGTCAGAATTGGAAGTAGTTTCCGACGTATTCTCCCAGGACTGAGTCCTGGAGTCATCACTCGAGCCGATGGACTCCATATCATTATATTCCAACTTGTTTGTGATGCTTCTCGACTCTCCGGAAAAAAAATTGTCCCATGGTTGCTTCGAATTCGACCCCCCGGACAAAAATCTGTGCCTTGTTCGCTTTGAATTCGGCTCCCGGACAACTTTCTGTCCTTCGGTTGTCTTGACATTGTCCCCTCGGACAAGTCCTCCTGTCCGGGCCCGAAAACGCATGACTCCCCGGACAATGTTTCGTCCCCAGATGAACAGTCCGAGCACGGCTCGTACTCTTCTTTTGCTTCTGTGAATTGAATTTTTCTCGTCACGCTGGATTTTGACTTCACCCTGACTTCCTCAGTGGTTTGGACATGGGTTGCTTCCCGATGTTCCGTGTACGAAGTCCTCAACAAGACATCCTTCCGCATCGATTTCACTAGCTGAATCACTATCGACCGGCAGTCCCGTTCAACATCCCGACTCCGGATGGCCACCGGCCTTTTCTCCGTTCTTTCAGTGATGGTCAACCGCTGCATGGTCTCCATCCACTCATGATCATGCCTATCGACTTCTCTATCTAGCAAGTCACGGAGATTCCTCATGACGCCCGGCGCCACGCTCACTGCCCTATTTAGCAAGGCTATGCTGTTTACACCAAGCCTGGTAAGCTTTTGCTGTACTAGGTTTGATCGAACTAGCAAATTCAGCGGGACAGGATCACCCCTGGCCAACACTTTTATTAGAGCAGCCGTCTCCACTGGAATTTCAGGATGTCTTGGTATAGGGTGCCCTGGCTTGTCAAATCCCTGGTGAGTGGCAGTTTGTCGTACGTTTCCTTGTCCCGGAATGAAAATCCACCTCTGATTTCAGCTTGATTGGCCTGCTTCTCCTCTAATCGCTCATAAAACTCCGTTTTTTGCTGAGGCTATCGGCATTCTGGTGCTTGTCACGGGTTCGATGCTCTATGATCATGTGGTATCCCCCAGGCGCACGATCCTACGACCAATGTAGCTTTGGTCCATCGAATATGCTTTCAGCCACGCAAGAGCACGATTGTGCACACGCAACTTGGAGGGAGCACTCCCTAAGGAGGCTCTGTGTTTTTCCACGAAGGTGATCACCGCGAACCTCTCCGCTCTTGGTGCACCATACTTCAATTCAGTGTCGCTCAGGACCTTACTTCCATAGGCTATTGGTCGGAGAACGGTTCTCCCGTTTCACTCTTGTTCTTGGTGAAGTATGCCCGATATCACAACCACTGATGCGTCCTTGTCTAACACGAATATCCCCTTTTTCTGTCGGCATGCCGAGGACTGGAGCCTCGCAAAGTTCGCGCTTAGTTTTCTCAAAGGAGACCTGAGCCTCGTCAGTCCAACAGAATTTTTTGCCTTTATTTCGCGTCAGCTTCTGCATGGGGTATATCTTGTCAGCATACCCTTTGATAAAATCTCGGTGGTAGTTAGCGAACCCGAGGAAACTCATCAATTGCGTGTCGGTCTTCGGTGCTTTCCATGTCAACACCGCTTCAACCGCTTCGGGATTTGGCCTGACTCCGTGTTTATCCACGAGACGACCCAGATACTTGGTTGAGTCTCTCTATATGGTCCTCCAGCTTTGGTGTCGCAATGATCACGTCATCAACATAACACATTATGAGATTGCCATATTTTTTAGTCATATTTGTGAGTGCTGGGGAATCGGGTATGTGTCCATTATCGTTATTGCATTCAGGTAGCGGAAATCGCAACAAAATCTAAGTTGCCCCCCTTTCTTTTTTGCCATGACCACGCCGCAAGCCCACGGGGACTTCGACGGTTCGATCATGTCATACTTCATTAACATTTCAATTTCTTTTCTGCATGGTTCGGACTTGTGTGGGGTCATTCTCCTAGCCCCTTCCCTACGAGGTACCGAACCCTCTAATATTTCTATCTCATGTTCTACAAAATTGCAGCAGACTATATCAGCCTTATGCTTCGAAAAAACGTCTGCGTTCCGATTTAACACCGCTCTGAGTGAGTCCAGTTCCTTTCCGATACTTTGCTTTTTAGATGCTCTATCTCAGGTAGGACTAGTTTGTTCGCTGCTAATTCTGTTTATGTCGGTCTCTCAGGAAAATTTGAACTACTAGACAGCACATCGTTTCTCTCTGATTTCATTGAAAACAATTTTTTAGAAGATTTCAGTTCATTTATCCTCGTTAAGATGCATTCCTGGTTGGCATGTAAGAACTCTTAGCTACGTCAAATCTCTTAAAATTCTCCACACTCTGATATCTGATTTCAGAGGCAGTGCGTAGCCAAGCTTCTTTCCTCGTTGTATCGCTACCGTGGTTGCCTCTGTGTTCAACAACACACTCAAACACAGTCCGCTCTGAGTGAGTGAGAAGCTTCTTCCTAAAATAGCTGAGCTTTTACCGTTCGGATTAGGAACCAGACACAACTGTCTGTCGTTACTAAGCTCATTCAAGTTCCTCATCCTGAATGTCGCTATTAAAGCCTGATGTGGTTTTAACCTAACTCTCCTATCTAGAAAAATTTACACCTTTGGTTGGTTAATCAGAATTTTTAAATTGGTTTCTTTTCGTACTACCTTTCTGGGTCCTTGATTCTTATCAACCCGTCGTTGAGGTCAATCGTGACATCGGAGTTGCGCACGAAATCTCGTCCTATGATGAACTGGTTGGACTCTCGACAACCAGGGAACTCATCAAGATTCTCGACGACCAGGGAACTCATCCAGAGATGTCTCCCTCCCAGCTGCAACGAGATGATAGAAGTTCTCCCGGTCACGTATATTGCATCCTGATTAGCCGATGCCAGTCTGATATTAGTCGGAATCAGATCCGACCTATCAAAACCCTTGTCGGTCCAGGTGCTCACAGGCATGACACTGACCACTTCTCCGGTGTCTATTAGTCCTTTCACGGAGAGTTGTCTACCCTGCACGTCCAGTAGATGCGCGGCCAGGTCGGCTTCACAGCCTATGTGGACTGCCTCTTGTTCGAGCATGGCGTTGTGTCCGATTCGTCGGACCGTAAGATCTTCTCGACCGATGTAGATCCGACCTACCTGGTCACTTGCATCGGTCACGTGAGGCTTAGTGTAAATGTTTATGCCGTCCACATTCATCAAAATTCGGATATGGGCCATAGACTTCGATGTGATGTCCATCTACTTTCATTAGTCTAGGACCTCCTGCTGTGAGCAACGCTCGCACTGCCCTAGAGTCCAACTTGGGATCCTTCTCTCTCATGTAGTTCGCGTAGATGTCTAGGTATACTAGCGTGATCTTGGACCGCTCGCTCAAGTTCTTCACCACTTGATGGCCCGCGACCGATATGATCGACATTTATTTCGTCCCTTCTCTTGTCATGGCGAAGGTATTTCCCGAGCTGACATTCAACTTTAGACCCTGCTTCCTGGGTTCCTGGTTATCCTCTTCCTTCGTCGATCATCCCAGAATGTTAAGTTTCTCGCGCAGCTCTGTAATCTCTAACTCTGACCTCACCCACTTCTCAACCTCTTTGGTGACCAATTCTTGCTGAACATTCTGTAATGCGGTCCGTGCCGCTAGGCCATAATCCACTATGAGCGCACCGGCTGACTCTGCCTCCAGGCTCGAGGCAATCGCCTCATCAGGTAAGGTCTTAATTTTCATGGTTGTGAAGGTGCCTGTTATCACCTCTTTCTTCCGTGATTCGGCTTCATTCATCAGGCGGGATCAACTTGCCTTGACGCCCGAAAGTGCCTCTTTACGGCGAGGATGCTTCGCGTCTGCCACTGCATCCCAAAATTGAGTGCAATCCGATTTCAAGTGTCCCTCTAAATTGCAGAAGAAGCATCTCGGTCCATACTTCATTACGAGTCCTCTCACATACTCTTCGTGGTCGCATCAAGGTTGTCAAGAAAATGGCTTATCGCCTTCATGTTTTGTTTGTAAGTAGAACAGGCGGATACATGGTGATCCATCGAACCACAATTCGCACATGACATCCTCTTATCTATGTCGTCACGAGGTCTATACCAGCTGGAATTCGCGCCAGTGTTTGTTCCGCTGTAGTTGCCGTAATTGCTGTAACGATTTTGCTTCTTTGGTTTTATGAGCAAGTACTCACGCGACATCATACGCAAATCATCGGGCGTGGGCACCTGGTCCAGCGATCGAGTGAAGTGTGTGCCCAACATGGTTTTTAGCTCGTCACTTTTTACTCCATCCATGAACTTCGAGGCAATGGCCAGGTTTCGCTCCGATATCCTCTCGTCGGGGTTGCTCCTCCTTCTGAGTAAGTCAAGGTCATCCAAAAACTTGACTATGGATTTGTCATCTCTTTGATGTCTCTTTTCAAACTTCACCATAGCTTGATGCCCCTGTACTACAGAGCCGAAGCGATTCGGCAAGATGTCGAATATCTTGCGAGCCCTGTCTCGCTCATTAGTCCTTTTCGCCATTACACAATTTAGGGCCGTGCCCTCTGGGTTACTTGTCAGTGCGCTGCATTCCTGTTTCTTGAGGAGATTATCTTCCTCAAAATGTAACTTCATCACCTCTATCCAAGTATCGATGCGGCCATCTGACTCGTCCTTGTACGATTTCGGTTTTTTGAGTGCCCTTCTTGACCTCTCTCCTCTCTCGGTTGACTTCGAGAGCTTGGTGAAGATTGCTTCAAGAGATCTATTCAGAGGCTCAAACATCGAAGCGTACATCGTTGTGTCTTGCGAGACGGTAGTTAGATCTGGCACGGATCTGACTTGTGGCATAGTGGGCAACTGTGTCCCCGAGGTGGCATCCGCTTCCGGTGGGACTGGGTTCGTCCAACCCGGCCTCGACGGGGCTGCCCTGGGTCTCTCCCTATCATTAAACTCGAAATTTGATCTTGACCTCGGCTGGGCCCCGGAATAGCTGCGGACTCCGTCTCCATCTGTCGCCTGGCGTTAATCCTCTCTTGGGGCAGGACGCTTCTCCCGATTGCTACCGTTTAAGATCTTTCTAGCTTCCGCATCATCAGGTCAGATTTGGCATCTAACTTTTTCTCCAAGTCATCGTATGAGCATAGGTATTGTCATAATTGTTCAAAATTGCTCGCTATCTCTCGTCATCCTAATGTCTCTTTCTTCTGACTCCTTGGCTGCTAGAGCCAAGCTCTCCGCTAGGCATTGATCGGTGTTCCGAATCAATTGGGCCTGATCGGTTCTCGCTTGTGACTCCACATCCGTTAGCTGATCTCGCAACTTCTCTTGAACTTGATGAGCCCTGTCTTCGACTCGATCTATTCTCTTAGTCATGTCCCGTCGCAGCTCTTCGAGGCCTGTCATTACACAGGCAAACATGTTGCTTACGTCGTCAGCCGTCCCCAGCACTGGGGTGAGACCCAGAGACGATGAGATAAACTGAGTTTGTAGCCTGGTGCTTGATTAGGCACCGCCTTTCCGTGTGCCCACCGAGGATGCTTCCACCGTTATCCCACCAGACATCGGCCTGGATGGCGAGTTGGACAACGTTTTTTTATTTTTCTCATGCCTCGGACTCGGTGTGAAGTCCACATCTGAACGCACTAGTCCCGGATGGTCATAGCTGGAAGACAAATCCCTCGGTTCGGAGCGACGTTGTGCACTCATCGTACAAAGTTTTAAAGCTTTTCTTGGCTTTCGATTTCGGCTGCTCCTCCCTCGCGCTTATGCTCGACATCATCGCATTCTTGCCCTGTTTGACTAGAGAGGATTGTTCCTTTCTCCACCTGTTGCTCTCAATCTCCGATTTGGACATTCCCGTGAACAACAATTATTCTCGCGCTTCGACCTTGACATTCCCGTGAACAACAATTATTCTCGCACTTCGGCCTCTTCCGTTCTTTCGACTTCCTTCCGTTCAAAGTCCTCGCCTGGCTCTTCGAGGTCCGCGTGATGGTGGTAGTCGGGTCGTGTCAGCGTTTGCTCCCCCTCCTCGAAGGGGTCCGTTGGTGTCTCGCTCGCCGGTCCGGCCTCAGCACTTCGCCTTTCATCATCATTGAGGTTCTTCTCGCTTCTCAGTTTAATTCCGCTCACTGAAGGACCAGCTTGACCTTTAGTCGTTGTGTCGTCAGCAAAAACGTCGGAAACGCTGCTAATCGTGGATTGGCTACGCCGTGATTTAAACTTTCGCGTGCTTCCCGTGCTCAGCCTGGGAATCCTAGTTGTTACTCCTAACGAGTCTCTACGCTGCATGTCTTGTGATTAACCATAATATTCATACCAATTGATGACAATGTACAAGTGCCGCAAAATTCTTGAACAAACTTGCCTAAGCCGGGTTCTTCTATGTTTTCAAATATCAAAATATCCTTTCAAACTCTCAGAGATCGTATCAGTGACTCAGCTTGAGTTACACAAAGGGCGTGTTTAGTGTTAAAAATTTACTAACTCCACTCTGTTACCTGGTATAACAATATCACAAAATTTTTCAATATAATATAACCAATACACAAACACAGCTTGTAGTCTGATAATAATAGCCTACAGGTGACAGCAATCTCTCGTCCAGTATCACTTAACCGCCACAGTTGTATCAAATCCTTGCTTCGTTTAAAACCAAACAATTTTTTATAAAGAGCAGTGATGATTCAGAAACAGATAAAAAAACTTAGTCTTAAAGAAAAAGACTTCCGTCAATTGGAACACTCCAAGCGAACACTCCAATTGGAACACTCAAAGGACACTATCTTCTCAAACGAGTGCGTCTTGACTAGTACACTCATCGAGGTCTTCTTTTAGATGTCCTGCGGTTGCCCGAGCTGTCCTACTAAGTAGCTCAAGGCAACCTCTGATCGAAAATTTCTAAAGTCTATGTAAAAGCTCTCCCACACCCGGACAGCTCCAAGTCCACGAGAGCAGGGAACAACTTTTCTTCTCAAGTGAGTGTGTCTTGCCTTATACACTCACCGAGGTTTTCTTTTATATGTTCCAAGATTGCCCGAGCTTTCCTATTAAGTAGCTCAAGGTAACCACACAAGTACTCGGGTACTTCTGATGAACCTGATCTAGTATCCAAAGTTGATCGCAAATTTCCGGTTCAACTGGGCTCCTAAGTTCCCAATATGTACACCCCGTTAGTAGTTGACCCTCTATTCCGACCTTAAATGGATTTTTAAGTTGTTCAAACTGCCCCGGAGGGTACGTCTAAATCTTCAGTAAGGAGGGTTGTTAAGGGGCTTAAGTCACTTCGGAGGGTTAATTCGGATGGTTGTTAAGACACTTAGCTTACTCCGGAGGGTTACTTCGGAGGGCACCTTAGTCACCTAAATAACTTCGGAGGGTCCCCTTAAATTCACTAAGGAGGGTCAATAAGAAGTTTAATACGCTCTGGAGGGTTGCTTCGGAGGGTGCCTTCAAAATTCTAATTTTTCAAGACTCACTTAGAGGGGTCTCCAACTAGTCTGAGAAAGTGTCATAACAAGCTAAGTTCACTCTGGGGGGTTATTCTATTTTCCTCGGAGGGTTGCGTGAAAAATTTTCACTAAAGAGGGTTGCTAAGGGGCTTAGCTGACTCCGGAGGGTGGCTTCGGAGGGTTTCCCAAAAATCACGAAAACAGAAAATTTCACTGCTCTAAAGCCTCCAATCGCGGTCTAGCTTGCTTTAAACAAGGAGGTTTAACCCGGTCAACCTACCCAGTGGAATAAAAAAGCGGTTTTATAAAAATTTCTGTCGCTCGGAGGGTTCCCTAAAAAGTGGACCCTCCGAACTAACAAATTCTAAAAAATATTTCTCTCCTAAAATTATCAACCTAAAAACGGTTGCGGTTCATAATATTGGTCAAAAACGTCGACTTATGGTACCAAAATTATTCCAATCGTTTGGCTAGTCTTTGAGAAATTACCAAAAACGCGTTCATTAAGTTAGCATTTTTTCACAACCTATTTAGTGGTCGTTAATCAAAATTACTATACCATCCTTTGCACCAAAATACCCGAATTAAGACCCTTAACTCGGAAATTCGCAATCGATGAAGGGTGCAATCGGACCGCGCCAATTGTGCCCCCACCACCTAAGTTTTAGTGAAATATTACCCAAACGATACTAGAATTGTGATAACGATACCCAACAGTCGTTGTGGATGTTGTTCTTGTTGCCTTTTGTTGAGTCTGGAACACGTCTGTCTTCTTGACACTCTACCCTCCGGTCACCGGCAAAGTTATCATTATCGTGCTTAAATACTCAAACAACACTCAAGGGAGGGTACCTAACACACCAGCGAAACACTCGATCTTTCAATCACAAATGATATAAACCATCTGAAACAACAGCAAATAGGAAGGTCAGATCAAATCTCGTCCGGAAACAAAATTTAAACGGTCATTTTAAATTTTCTACTGTTTTTGATCTTTTTTGGATTTTCTACTGTTTTTTTGTACTTTTTTGTTTTCAAGTAAATTTGTTTTTGGCTTTTTCTTGGTTATTTTTGTTCGGTTTTACGTGTTCTTTTTAATTGTTTTCGGTCCCAGGGCCTTGGGATAAGCGGGCTCTAGACTTCCCACCTAACCCTCCGGCCCCCGGAATTTTCGGTCTTAACTAAGTTAAAAAGCTAAATAGTACCAGGCGGAGGGTCGGTACCTTCCGCCCCAATTCAAAATGTCCTCAATACAGGACAATAAGGCCTCTAACTCGGGAATACGCCCGGGCGGAGAATTCGTCGCCGAAACGTTTGCTGGTCATGATGGTCTTATGCCTTTGACAGGCCCACCCAGGAGCGCCATGAAAACGTCCATGTAACATTCGCCCAAATACTACACAAAGACGGAGGGTAGAAAAGTACCTATAGACGACTGGCCGGCGTCAATTACCTAAATTCTGCTCGTTTTTCACCGTCTCGACCTAGCCAGTTGATTTTCTGGTCTGTTTCAATTTAAGTAAAAAGTTACCATTTTTAGGCCATCAGTCAAACGATTTTTAATCAGCTTCCGTTTATATGCTCAAATTACCACATAGCTGGGTCTCGGATCCCCGGACTACGTGATTAGTAATAAAAACACGGCTCAAAATCCATTATTTACGATGTTTGTAGTGACAATTATATACTAAACCTACAAAATACAATTATATACTATATAGTGACAATTATATACTACAATTATTTACTAAAGGGGATGGATTGACCTTTCCTCTGTCTTGCTACTCATGCTCCGAACTACGATACAAGATCCCCAGACTACATGACTATCATTAAAAACACTGAAGCCTCCTTTTCTTCTATCGACTTCAATTAGTTGTTTTATCGTGCGCGATCGTCACGATAAGAGGCTTCGATTTTATTTTCGTTCTCTTCCGACTGTCTTGCACTTGTTTTTTGGGTTTTAGTGTGTTTTTGTGATTTTTTAACCAAATATGGCCATTTTTTGTATTTCTCAGAAATATACTGTCAACAATCGAGTCTTCGAAAATTAAAAATTCCAGACTATTACGATCCTCCTTTTTTTAATGAACGCTTGTTAAGACCTCTACTGTCATATTCGTATTGCGACGGCAGATTCCGCTGTGCCAACCCGGAGGAATGGCACAGAATTCAAGAAGACTGAAAAAAATGAACTTAAAAAAAGGTTCAAAGTAAAAAAAAATAAACACTTTTAAGCTCCTTGCGATTCATGTATCTTTCATGATTGGAATTTTTTTCGCAAAACTTTAAAGCATCTTCAGGTTTAAAATTTTAGCTTAGTGCACTAATTATGTTGGATATCATGTAAAGGCATCAAAAAGCCAGCTCATTGTGAAGATGAAAAACACAATGAGGCTACAAAAGTATTGAAAAAAAAAACGAAATTGAAATAAAGAAAGGGGCCAGAGTACTTGGGTCTGTGATAGTATCCGAAACTGAACTTAAAACTTCACCACCACAAAACATCACCCCAAAACGTGTACTCCTTTTACACTAAATGGGTAAAAGAAAAATTACCTTTTTTAGCTAGAACTACCCCCAACACCACAAAAAACATGCAAGCCTGCGAGGGGATACTCCAGGAAAATTTCATTCCAATTTTAGTTGGTAGTATAATATTAGCCATCAGCTTACAGACAACGCTTCTTTATCACTGAAAACGTATGGTCTAAATATCAAGCTACCTTTTGACAAAGAGAACCCTCCGAAGAGCACAAAACGGACTTTAATGACGTTAAGCACAAATTTGTGATGAAACGGAGGCTCAGAATACTCTGGAATTTTTCAATTTTCGATTCTCAACAGATTATTTCCCGGAAACACAGAAAACGGCCATTTTGACCCGAAAACGGGAAGAAAACACAGCGAGTGAGAACATCGAACAAACAAATTGAGAAAAACGAGAAAAAAAATGGAGTCTTTTATTATGACGATCACGCATGATAAGACACGTAACTGAAACGGAAGGGAAGAAAGGAGGCTTTAGTGGGACAACCGGAGTGGATTTGTACCCTCCACAGCCACGAGATTGAGGAGATAAGATCGTTAACTCAGGAGGAGAGCGGAATTGGAGGTTCAATGCCCAGAGACTCAGTAGACTGTAATATATATTTTCGAGCTGCTGTGATGCCCTGAATAGTGAATTTAACTCCGATTTCATACAGTGTTTCGGAGCATGAGTAGCCAGAAAGAGGAAAAGTCAATCTATCCCCAATGGATTTAGTATAAAACTGTCAGTAAAAACATAGTAAATAATTGATTTTGAGCCGTGTTTTTAGTCGTAATCGCGTAGTCTGGGGAACCGATACCCAGCTACGTGGTTATCTTTGCATGTAAACGAAAACGGATCAAAAGTCGTTTGACTGATGGCCTAAAAACTTTTTACTTAGCCCTAAACAGACCAGAACACTAACTAGCTAGGTCTACACGATGAAAAATGAGTAGAATTTAGGTAATTGACGCCTGCCAGTCGTCAATAGGTGCTTTTTTCTACGCTCCGTCGCTATGTAGTTTTTGGGCGAATATTACATAGAAGTTTTCATGGCGCTCCTGAGTGGGCCTGTTAAAGGCGAAAGACCATCATGATCAGCAAACGTTTCAGGGACGAACCCTCTGCTCCGGGCGTATGTCCGAGCTAGAGGCCTAAAGGTCCTGTTTTGTATTAGGCAGAAGGTACCGACCCTCCGCCTGGTACTATTTAGCTTTTTAACTTCGTCAAGACCAAAAATTCCGGGGGCCGTAGGGTTAGGTGGGAAATCATGAGCCCGCTTATCCGAAGGCCCATGAACCAAAAACAATTAAAGCGAAAGCGAAAAACTAAACAAAAAGCGTATAACACCAAAAAAGCCAAAAATAAATTAACTTGAAAACTAAAAAGTACAAAAAATAATTTAAAAAAAGACCAAAAACAGTGAAAAACACAAATTCAAACTATTTCAGGGAAAAATGTGATCTGACCTTCCTATTTGTTGTTGTTTCAGATTGATTTATATCAATTCTGATCGAAAGATTGAGTGTTTTGCTGGTGTGTTAGGTCCCTCCAGTATTTGAGTTTTTGGAGTTAGAGCGATAAAAATTTTTGCGCTAGGAGCCTGCTAGCATAACGTGCTAGATTGCTAGAACAATTTTTGATTAACCCTCCGAATAGCTCCGTGGATAGAGCTAGAGACTTAAGGATCGGAAAAGGAAGGAATCGGAGGGTCCAAATTTTATAGTTTTTGACCAAATTTTTGTTTTCAAACCACTTTTTGGTCCAGTTTTTTGCATTAGTCCAGTGCTGTACAGGGCTGCTACGCTCGTTCCAAGTATTTATAAGCAACTTCAGCAAGAATTGCGAAAAAAGTCTCAGAGAACCCATATAGGTAGTGAAAAAAGGCCAATTTAGCAAACGCGTTTTCGTTGTTTTCTGAAACAATAACAAACCGATCGGAATAATTTTGGTACCATAAGTCGACGTTTTTAGGTTGATAACTTCAAGAAAAAAATTAGGGAACGCTCCGAGCGGCAGAAATTTTTGTAAAACCACCTTTTTATCCCACTGGGTAGGTTGACCGGGATAAACCACCTTGTTTTAAGCAAGCTAGACAGCGATCGGAGGCTTTACAGCGGTGAAAACACTTCTTTTTGTAATTTTGGGTAACCCACCGGAGCAACTCTCCGGAGCAACCCTCCGGAGTCAGTTAAGCCCCTAAAAACCCTCTTTAGTAAAAATTTTTCACGAAACCCTCCGGGATAGTTCAAATAACACCCCAGAGTAAATCTAGCCTGTTTGGACTCATTTCAACTCTAGCTGGAGACTTTAAGGCGAGACTTGAGAACAAATTGGAAAGTTGAGGGAACCCTCCGAAGTAACCCTCCGGAGTGTATTAAGCCTCTTATTGACCCTCCTTAGTGAATTTAGGGGTATAGTGAATTTGATATAGAAGGTCGACTACTCACGAGGTGTGTATAATAGGAAGAGGATAGCCCAGTTGACCCCGAGATTCGCGATCAACTTTGTATTCTAAACGGGGTTCATCAGAAGTACTCGAACAAATTTTACGATTGTTATTTTGGTTGTTTGGTTGCCTTGAGCTACTTAATAGGAAGGCTCGGGCAATTGCACGACACATAAAAGTAGACCTCGTTGAGTGTATTAAGCGAGACCCACTCACTTGAGAAGAGAAAGTTGTTCCCTACTCTCGTGCACTTGGAACTGTCCTAGTGTGGGAGAGCTTTTGGTCAGACTAGATATTTTCGATCAGATGTTGCCTTGAGCTACTTAATAGGATAGCTCGGGCAACCACAGGACACATAGAAGAAGACCTCGGTGAGTGTATTAAGCAAGACACACTCACTTGAGAAGACAGTGTCCTGGGCTTCGTTTGCTTGGAGTGTTCCAATTGAGGGAAGCCTTTTTCTTTAAGACTAAGTTTTATTTGTCTGCTATTCAAACCATCAGAGCTATTTTATAAAGAATTGCTTGATTTTAAATGAGGCAGTGCTTTCAGATATCTGTAACGGTAAAGTGATACTAAAGCGAGAGGTCGTTGTCACCTATAGGTTGTTATTTAATTGTCAGTTGTGTTTTTTGTGTTGGTCATAATATCTTACGAGTTTTTGTGATACTATTATACTAAGTAATTAAGTGGAGTCAGTAGTAACTCAACATTGGGCCGAGTCACTAATATCATCTCTAAGAGATTAAAGAAAACTTTAGATACTGAAAAAATTGAACAAGCAGGCTCAAGCAAAAATATATAAGGACCTCACTTATCACGAAACATGCAGCGGAGAGACATAATGAGAGAAACGACTAAAATTCCCAGGATGAGCACGGCAAGCACGCGTAGGTTTATATCGCAACCACTTCAATGTTTTTGCTTGTGAAGCAACGACTGAAGGTCATAGTGATATTTCAGTGAGCGGAATGAAACTAAGAATTGAGAAGAATCTAGATGGCGATGAGGGGCGAAACGCCGAGGCCGGGGCGGCGAACGTGACACAAACGGAATCGTTCGGAAAAGGGGAGCAAACGCTTATTCGATCCGACCACCACCAACAGGAGGACCCGCAAGAGTCCGGTAACGACTTGGAACGGGAAGGGGTAGAGAAACCGCGGAGAACCTCGGAGCGTTTTTAGGCTGATGGAAGAGAGGAACTGTTGTTCAAAGCCACGCTAGAATGCGATGGTGTCGAGCATAAGTCCTAGGGAAGAGCAACCAAGTTCAAAAGCAAGGAAGAGTTTCAAGACGATGTACGATGAACACATGGCATCACTCCAAACAGATGGATTGTCTTCTGGATTTGACCATCCGGGACTGTTGCATTCGGACACGGACTTCACACCTAGCCCGAGACAGGAGAAGAGTAAGAAAGCGATGTCCAATTCGCCAACAAAGACCGATGTCAGATGGGATGACGATTTGAATATCCTCGACATTCGACAAGCTGATGATGTCGGTGGGCTCGCAAGAAGATGGTGCATCATCGAGCACCAGGCTGCAACCTCAAATGACGTCACCGTCTCTAGGTCTTACCCCAGTGTTGGGAACGGCCAGCGATATGAGTGGCATGTTTGCCAACGTAATGACAAGCCCTGAAGAACTGCGACAGGACATGACGAAAAGGATCGATCGAGTGGAAGGAAGGGCTCAACAGGGCCATGAAGGGCTAGGAGACGATCTGGCAGACAGACGCGATACTGCAAGCCAGGAGTGAACAAGTTCAGTTGATTCGAAATACCGATCAGCGCCTTGCGGAGACCTTAGCTCTAGCAACCAAGGAGTCAGCAGAAAGAAACAGTAGGATGACAAGAGAGATCGAGCAACTATTGAACCATTATGACAACGCCTACGCTCACACGATGACTCGCTTGGAGAAGAGTTTAGATGCCAAGGCTGACCCTTTTGATGCGCAAGCTTGATGAAATCTTGAGAGGCAGCAACCAAGAGAATTTTTGCGGTCCAATGGAGGACTCTCACCAGAAGACAGACGAATCCGGAACCCACCGTCACGCAGAGGCTCCGCCGATATCAAGAATGAGTTTCGAGCCTAACCATAGAGAGGGACCTAGGGCAGCCCCGTTGAGGGCAGGTTGGACGAATACAATCACGCCAGAAGTGGATGCAACATCGGGTCCACGCTTGCCCACGGGGCCGCAGGTCAGATCAGTCCCGTCTCACATGACACTACGATGTATGCTTCAATGTTTGAGCCAATAAACAGGTCTCTTGAGACGTTTATTACTAAACTCTCGAAGTCTACTGAGAGAGGAGAGAGGTCACGAAGGACACTCAAGAAACCGAAGTCGTACAAGGACGATTCAGATGGCTGTATTGATACCTGGATAGAGGTGATGAAGTTGCATTTTAAGGAAGAGAACTCTCCAGGAATTAGGAATGTAGCCCACTGACGAGTAATTTAGAGGGCACGGCCTTGAGCTGTGTGATGGCAAAAAGGACGAATGAACGAGACAGTGCTTGAAAAATCTTCGACATCTTGCTGAATTGTTTCGGCTCGGGCGTACAGGGGCACCAGGCTATGGTGAAGTTTGAGAAGAGGCATCAAAAAATTGATAAGTCATTCGACAAGTTTTTGGTCGACCTTGATTTGCTTAGAAGGGGAAGTAACCCCGACAAGAGGATCTCGGAACAGAAGTTGGCCAAGCCTCGAGATTCATGGATAGAAAAAAGAGTGATGAATTGAAAACCATGCTGGCCACACACTTTACCTTGTCAGCGGACTCCGTGCCGACACCCGATGATCTGCAGATGAAATCACGCGAATATCTGCTCATAAAACCAAGGGCTCAAAATCGTTACAACAATTACGGCAACTACAGCGGAATGAACACCGGCACAAGTTCTGGTTGGTATAAGACTCGTGACGACATGAACAAAAGGAAGTCATGCGCTAATTGTGGTTTGCTGGATCATCACATGTCAGCCTGTTCCACTTAAAAACAAAATATGAAAGCGATTGGTTACTTTTTTGACGATATTGACGCAACCGACGAGGACCACGAAGAATATGTGAGAGGGTTCATAATGAAGTACGAACCAAGGTGCTTCTTTTGCAATCTGGATAGATTTTCAAATCAGACTGCATTCATTTCTGGGATGCAGTGGCAGACGCGAAGCAACCCCGCCATTAAGAGGCGCTATCAGCAGGCAAGGCTAGTCGAGCACGCCTAATGAACGAAGCTGTGTCGCGGAAGTGAGAAGTGACACAGGGCACATTCACGACTAAAAAAGTCAAGACCTTGCCTGATGACGCAAATGCGTCGAGCTTGGAGGCTGAGTCAGCTAGTGCGCTAAAATTAGATTATGGCTTAGCGGCTTGGACCACACTACAGAATGTTCAGCAAGAGTTGGCCTCGAAAGAGGTTGAGCAGTATGTAAGATCTGAACTAGAAAACACAGAGCTGCGCGAGAAGCTTGACATCCTAGATAAGGCAGCGAAAGAAGAGGACAACCAGGAACCCAAGAAACAGGGTCTGAAATTGAATGTCATCTCAGGGAAAACCTTCGGCATGACAAGAGAAGGGACAAAATTATGTCAAAAACATCGATCGCAGGCATCAGGTAGTGAAGAACCTGAGTGAACCATCTGAGATCACGCTGGTACACCTGGACATCTATGCTGACTACTTGAGAGAAAAAGAACCGAATTTGGATTTCAGGGCCGTGAGAGCGTTACTCTCAACGGGTGGGCCGAGACTAACGAGAGTGGATGGACAATATATAGAAGTCCATAGCCCCTAACCGATCCTGATGAACGTGGACGGCATAATTATTTACACGAAATCTCACGTGACCAATGCCAGTGACGAAGAAGAGCCTAAGATGCGACGAATTGGACACAATGCCATGCTCAAGCAGGATGCGGTCCACATTGGCTGTGAAGACAATCTGGCAGCACACGTATTGGACGTACAGGGCAAACATTTCTCGGTGAAGGGACTACTGGACATCAGAGCGGTGGTCAGTGTAATACCCATAAGCACGTGGATTAAAATGGGCTTCGAAAGGTCGGATCTGAGTCCGACTAATATCAGACGGGCAGCGGCGAATCAGGATGCAATATACGTGCCTGGAAGGGCCCCCATCATTTCGCTGCAGCTAGGAGGAAGGCATTTCTGGATGAATTTTCTGGTCTTCGAGAATCTTGACGAGTCCGACCAGTTCATCCTAGGACATGACTTTGTGCGCAAGTTCGACGTCACGATCGACCTCAACGAATGGTTGATACAGATCAAGGATCCAGAGAGGAAGTACAAAAAGAAACCCGTTAATAAAATCCTGATTAACAAAGCAAATGTGCCAGTTTTCCTAGATCGGAAGGTTAGGATAAAACCAAATCCAGCTGTAATAGCGACGTTTAGGATGAGGAGTTTGAATGAACTTTGTAACAACAGACAGGTGTGTTTGGTCCCCAACCCAAACAGTATGAGCTCAACTATTTTAGTATGAAGCTTCTCACCCACTCAGAGCGGAATGTGCGTAGATGTGTTTTTGAACACACTGGCAACAACACTGACGATACAACGAGGAAAGAAGCTTGGCTATGCGTTGCCTCTCAGCGCAGACTATCAAAGTTTGGAGAATTTGAAAAAATGTAAGTAACGGTGTGTGCATTACATGTAACCAAGATTGTATACTGAAAAGAATCGATGAATTGAAGTCTTTTAAGAAAGTGATTTCCATGATATCAGAGAAGGGAAGATGGGCTGTCCAGTTGCTCGAGTTTCCCTGAGAGATCAACAGACGAAGAATTAGCAGTAAATAAGCCAGTCCTACCTGAAATAGAACTCAGCAGTGTTGAACCGGAACGCGGACGTTTTTTCGAGGCATAAAGTTGACAAAAATTGCTGCAATTTTGTAGAACATGAAGTAGAGATAGAAGAGGGTTTGGTACCTCACAGGGAGGGAGCTAGGAGAATGACTCCACACAAGTTGGAAGCATGCATGAAAGAGATTGAAATGTTAATGGAATACGACATGATTGAACCGTCTAAGTCCCCGTTGGCTTGCGGCGTGGTCATGGCAAAAAAAGGGGGCAACTTAGGTTTTATTGTGACTTTCATTACCTGAATGCGGTAAAGATAAAGGAAGCATACCCGATTCCCCGTATGGATGAGAGCCTCTCCAAGTTGGGAGATGCAAAGTTCTTCACGAATTGGATTTGGGCTCAGCGTTCTGGCATGACCCTCAGAAAACAGGATCGATAGAAAGTGGGCTTCGCGTGTGAACAGGGGTTTTTCCAATGGAAAACAAGGCCATTTGGACTATGAAACGCGACGGCCACATTCCAACAATTTCTGGCCCAGGCACTCACGAGTATGACTGAAAAATATGGCAACCTCATAATGTGTTACGTTGATGACGTGGTCATTGCGGCACCAAAGCTGGAGGACCATATAGAGCGACTGGACGAGGTCTTCACTTGCTTGAAACAGGTCGGCCTGAAATGTAAGCCCTCCAAGTACGAAAACTTGAAAGACTCAATCAAGTATCTGGGTCGTCTTGTGGATAAACATGGAGTCAGACCAAATACTGAAGTGGTTGAAGCAGTTTTGACATGGAAAGCACCGAAAACCGACACGCAATTGATGAGTTTTCTCGGATTCGCTAATTATCACCGACAAATTATCAAAGGGTATGCTGACAAGATATACCCTATGCAGAAGTTGATGCGAAATAAGGGTAAGAAAGTCAGCTGGACTGACGAGGCTTAGGTCTCTTTTGAGAACATTAAGCGCGAAGTTTGCGAGGCTCCGGTCATCGGTATGCCGACAGAGAAAGGGATGTTTGTGCTCGACACAGACGCATCAGAAATAGCCATATCGGGCATACTTCACAAGAACAAGAATGGAACGGAAGGACTGTTCTCCGGCCAATCGCCTATGGGAGCAAAGTCCTAAACAACACTAAAATGAAATACGGTGCACCAAAAGCGGAGATTTTTGCAGTGATTACCTTTGTCGAAAAGTATAGGACTTACTTACGAGTGCTCATTTCAAGTTGCGCGTGGACCACCGAGCTCTTGCTTGGCTTAAGATTTATTCGATGAACCAAAGCTATGTCGGTCGCTGGATCGTGCGTCGGGATGGCTATCACATGATTATAGAGCATTGAACACGTGAAAAGCACCAGAATGCCGACAAGCTCGGCAAGAAGATGGAGCACTACGAGCGATAGGAAGAGAGGCAAGCAAACCAGGCAGAAACTAAGGATGGCTTTTCCTTTCTGGATAAAGACAGCTATGACAAGCTGCCACTAACCAGGTGGCTAGATAAGTCCAGGCATCCCATACCAGGACACCCTGAATTTCCCGTAGAAACGGCTGCTGAGATAAAAGTGTTGGCGAAAGGTGATCAGGTTCCATTGGACTTGCTAGTTCGCTCAAACCTGGGGCAGCAAAATTTTACCAGGCTAGGCATCAACAGCATAGCCCTGTTAAATACGGAGATGAACGTAGCACCGGATGTCATGGAAACTCCGTGAACTGGTTGACAGAGAGGTTGAAAAGCATGACCGCGAACGGATGGAGACCATGCAGAGGTTGACCATTACTGAACGAACGGAGAAGAGACCGGTATCAATTCCGATTCGGGACGTTGAAGTGGATTGCCGATCGATAGTGAATCAGTTAGTGAGTTCGATGCCAAAAGATGCCCTTTTGAGGACTTCGTATGTTGAACGTCAACAAGCAACCGGCACTCAAACCGTCCAAGAGGCCAGTGTTAAATTAAACTCCAGAGTGACAAGAAATATTCAGTTCACTAATGCGAGGGAGGAGTACGAGCCGAGCTCGGACTGTTCATCCGGAGATAAAACATTGTCCGGGAGTCAAGTCATGTCTGGTCTGGCCAGAATGATTTGTCCGGGGAGTCCACGCTAAAGCGACAAAATTTGTCCGGGAGCCGAGAAACGTCAAGAACAGATCAAAGGGCGGCGATACAGACTCCATCAGCTCGAGTGATGGGTCAGAGTCTCAGTCTTCGGAAAATGTGCCAGAAACTACCTCCAATTCCGTGGTCTCCGAGGCTGCGATTCATTCTTTGCTAGTAGAATGAAAGCAGCACAGGCTGGATAGAAAAATGCATCAAGACCCAGACAGGGACCGGTATACCTCTGATGAGGAAGGCACGGTTGTTGATAATGCCGCAGATGAGCTTGAGTTAATAGCAGTGTCGAAACGTCCGACTAGATTACTTTCGCATGCTAGGGTCGTCCGTACCAATCTGGAACCCTTAGAGCAAGACGCGACACCTTTGAAAAAGATATGATGTGTTAAAATGATGGACGATGCCCATGCTACGGAGATAATCAGAGGATAGATGAATGTGATGAAGACATATCTTAAAGCCAGGTACCGACTTTCGGACCTTTTAAGGGCTCAACGAAATGATAAGATGACAAGCAATCTGATGAGATGGATAGAGAACGGAGCACCTGAGAGAGGCAATTTGGAAGAAGACAGCTATAAGATCCTAATCAATTTTATTTGAAGAGGAATGATTTGTTATACTTGAACAAAGACAGGATTGTGGCCTGCATGCGCAAAAAAGAAAAAAAAGTCGTTGACAAATACAACTCGATTGTACTAGCTCAGCTGTATCAAACCGAATTACTGTTTCGTTCACACGATCAGATGGGTCAGCATCAGCGGAGGAGACGTGTGATCATTTGATAAATGTTTGATAGCAAGGCACGGATGCCCGATCACGTTTTAGTCAGACAATGGCAAAGCATTCGTTGGAGATCTCACAAAGGAGTGAATGAGGAGGTCGCAAGTGGCACAGGCCCAGTCGACCACTTATCATCCACAAATGAACGGCCTGGTCGAAAGACAAAATCGCATACTAGTTTCTATGTGACGGTCTATTGCTCACGATACATGGACGACTCGGATAGGCACTTGAAGCAGGTAATGGGCGCTTACAATAGCATCGAACACTCCACCACGGGAATAAGCCCCCACATGATAATAACAGACCACGAGAAGGCCCTCTCATCAATTATCTTCTACCCTGAGTACGAGGGTAAGAGAACAGCACCACAAACGTACGTGCATGACGTGATCAGGAGGCAGCAGGAACTCAATGAGCTGTGCAGGAGAAACACGCAGCAGGCTCAAGTCAGGCAGAAAAGGAGGTTTGACAAGAGGACCGCTGATGCAAAAGCCTACTCAGTTGGAGACTATGTCTGGGTATTCCAGGAAGTCGTTCCCCCAAAAGGAACCAGAAAAATTACTGAAAAAAAGAAGTGGCCCATTTCAAACAACTGAAGTGCACCAGGGGGGTCAATTTTATCAATTAAGCTCCGGACGGGCAGCTCATTATGAGAAAATTAAACCGCTCAATGCCTCATCGGAGGACTGGTGCATTCCCGCTGACATGCATGATGAGGATCACTTGATAAATGACCCGGCCTGTGAGGTTAATGAAAGAGGCACATGCGACAAAAACAAGTGGAATGAAGTGTTGGATGACTGTGATCTGCCACTTGACCTGGAATTAACCGAGCGAGTGGGAAACAAGGCCATTTGGACTATGAAACGCAACGGCCACATTCCAACAATTTCTGGCCCAGGCACTCACGAGTATGACTGAAAAATATGGCAACCTCATAATGTGTTACGTTGATGACGTGGTCATTGCGACACCAAAGCTGGAGGACCATATAGAGCGACTGGACGAGGTCTTTACTTGCCTGAAACAGGTCGGCCTGAAATGTAAGCCCTCCAAGTGCGAAACCTCATTGAGTTCTCGCACTTGATAATAACAGACCACGAGAAGGCCCTCTCATCAATTGTCTTCTACCCTGAGTACGAGGGTAAGAGAACAGCACCACAAACGTACGTGCATGACGTGATCAGGAGGCAGCATGAACTCAATGAGCTGTGCAGGAGAAACACGCAGCAGGCTCAAGTCAGGCAGAAAAGGAGGTTTGACAAGAGGACCGCTGATGCAAAAGCCTACTCAGTTGGAGACTATGTCTGGGTATTCCAGGAAGTCGTTCCCCCAAAAGGAACCAGAAAAATTACTGAAAAAAAGAAGTGGCCCATTTCAAACAACTGAAGTGCACCAGGGGGGTCAATTTTATGAATTAAGCTCTGGACGGGCAGCTCATTACGAGAAAACTCAACCGCACAATGCCTCATCGGAGGACTGGTGCATTCCGCTGACATGCATGATGAGGATCACTTGATAAATGACCCGGCCTGTGAGGTTAATGAAAGAGGCACATGCGACAAAAACAAGTGGAATGAAGTGTTGGATGACTGTGATCTGCCACTTGAAATGGAATTAACCGAGCGAGTGGCGGTTGATGACGAAACCCTCCCATATACCGAAGAGGACTGGGACTGCCTCGAGCAGACTGAAGTTGATAAGGGAGTAGACCCTGTCTTTCTTTTCATCATGGAGACGCGCCAGGGCAAGATGAGAAGGAACAAAAATAAATACAACCCATATGGTGAAGACTTTGTCGTGGACAGGATTGTTTTGAACAACGTGCCGTATTCGATAGTAGGTCCGGACGAAATAGTGGTGTCACAGGAGATCGACCTGATCAACAAAACAGACCAGGACTGGATCGACGATCGCTCAGAGCCGAAAGTGGAATTCGAACCTGAGATGGAACAGATGCATGAGAATGAGTTAACAAACCTACGAGTATTCGAAAGGCTCCCTGATCTACCTGCAGATCCCAAGGAGACAATCTTGACAATTCAGGATGTCGATCAGACTAGCATCGATTATATTAGTCACACCGAGTCCAACTGAGTCGCTCCAGATGGTCCCTTACGTGTTTCCGCATCCAATCTTGATCTGCTCAATTCTGGGCGACCGACGGGGACGTCGATGGATATTTTTGTCCGGGAAGTGCGGGTAGGACTCATCCACACCAAAAATTTTATGATCAAAAAGTTAAAATCGGCAAGGGAAACAGGAGAACTAGAAACGTATTGTCGACACCCGATGATCTGCAGATGAAATCACTCGAATATCTGCTCATAAAACCAAGGGCTCAAAATTGTTACAACAATTACGGCAACTACAGCCGAATGAACATCAGCACAAGTTCTGGTTGGTATAAGACTCGTGACGACATGAACAAAAGGAAGTCATGCGCTAATTGTGGTTTGCTGGATCATCACGTGTCAGCCTGTTCCACTTAAAAACAAAACTTGAAAGTGATTGGTTACTTTCTTGACGATGTTGACGCAACCGACGAGAACCACGAAGAATATGTGAGAGGGGGTTCATAATGAAGTATGGACCAAGGTGCTTCTTTTGCAATCTGGAAGGAGTTTTCAAATTAGACTGCACTCAGTTCTGGGATGCAGTGGCAGACGCGAAGCAACCCCGCCATTAAGAGGCGCTATCAGCAGGCAAGTCGAGCACGCCTAATGAACGAAGCTGAGTCGCGGAAGAAAGAAGTGACACAGGGTACATTCATGACTAAAAAAAGTCAAGACCTTGCCTGATGACGCAATTGCCTCGAGCTTGGAGGCTGAGTCAGCTGGTGCGCTAAAATTGGATTATGGCTTAGCGGCTCGGACCACACTACAGAATGTTCAGCAAGAGTTGGCCTCGAAAGAGGTTGAGCAGTAGGTAAGATCTGAACTAGAAAACACAGAGCTGCGCGAGAAGCTTGACATCCTAGAGAAGGCAGCGAAAGAAGAGGACAACCAGGAACCCAAGAAACGAGGTCTGAAATTGAATGTCATCTCAGGGAAAACCGTCGGCATGACAAGAGAAGGGACAAAATACTGTCAAAACATTGGTCGCAGGTATCAGGTAGTGAAGAACCTGAGTGAAGCATCTGAGATCACGCTGGTACACCTGGACATCTATGCTGACTACTTGAGAGAAAAAGAACCAAATTTGGGTTTCAGGGCGGTGAGAGCGTTACTCTCAACGGGTGGGCCGAGACTAATGAGAGTGGATGAACAATATATAGAAGTCCATAGCCCCTAACCGATCCTGATGAACGTGGACGGCATAAATATTTACACGAAATCTCACGTGACCAATGCCAGTGACGAAGTAGGCCAGATCTACATCGGTCGAGAATGCCATGCTCAAGCAGGATGCGGTCCACATTGGCTGTGAAGACAATCTGGTAGCACACTTATTGGACGTACAAGGCAAACATTTCTCGGTGAAGGGACTGCTGGACACCGGAGTGGTGGTCAGTGTCATACCCATAAGCACCTGGACTAAAATGGGCTTCGAAAGGTCGGATCTGAGTCCGACTAATATCAGACGGGCAGCAGCGAATCAGGGTGCAATATACGTGCCTGGAAGGGCCCCCATCATTTCGCTGCAGCTAGGAGGAAGGCATTTCTGGATGAATTTTCTGGTCGTCGAGAATCTTGACGAGTCCGACCAGATCATCCTAGGACATGACTTTGTGCGCAACTTCGACGTCACGATCGACCTCAACGAATGGTTGATACAGATCAAGGATCCAGAGAGGAAGTAGGAAAAGAAACCCGTTAATAAAATCCTGATTAACAAAGCAAATGTGCCAATTTTCCTAGATCGGAAGGTTAGGTTAAAACCAAACCCAGCTGTAATAGCGACGTTTAGTATGAGGAGTTTGAATGAACTTTGTAACAACAGACAGGTGTGTCTGGTCCCCAACCCAAACAGTAAGAGCTCAACTATTTTAGTATGAAGCTTCTCACCCACTCAGAGCGGACTGTGCGTAGGTGTGTTTTTGAACACACTGGCAACAACAATGACGATACAACGAGGAAAGAAGCTTGACTATGCGTTGCCTCTAAGCGCAGACTATCAAACTTTGGAGAATTTGAGAAAAAGTAAAGTAACGGTGTGTCCATTACATGTAACCAAGATTGTATACTGAAAAGAATCGATGAATTGAAGTCTTTTAAGAAAGTCTTTTCCATGATATCAGAGAAGGGAAGATGGGCTGTCCAGTTGCTCGAGTTTCCCTGAGAGACCAACAGACAAAGAATTAGCAGTAAATAAGCCAGTCCTACCTGAAATAGAACACATTAAAGGATAAATATCGGATAAGGAACTGTACTCTCTTAGAGCAGTGTTGAACCGGAACGCGGACGTTTTTTCGAGGCATAAAGCTGACAAAAATTGCTGAAATTTTGTAGAACATGAAGTAGAGATAGAAGAAGGTTTGGTACCTCACAGGGAGGGAGCTAGGAGAATGACTCCACACAAGTCGGAAGCATGCAGGAAAGAGATTGAAATGTTAATGGAATACGACATGATTGAACCGTCCAAGTCCCCGTTCGCTTGCGGCGTGGTCATGGCAAAATAAGGGGGCAACTTAGGTTTTGTTGTGATTTTCATTACCTGAATGCGGTATCGATAAAGGACGCATACCCGATTCGCCGCATCGATGAGAGCCTCTCCAAGTTGGGAGATGCAAAACTCTTCACGAATTGGATTTGGGCACAGCGTTCTGGCATGACCCTCAGAAAACAGGATTGAGAGAAAATGGGCTTCGCGTGTGAACAGTGGTTTTTCCAATGAAAAACAAGGCCGTTTGGACTATGCAACGCGACGGCCACATTCCAACAATTTCTGGCCCAGGCACTCACGAGTATGACTGAAAAATATGGCAACCTCAAAATGTGTTACGTTGATGACGTGGTCATTGCGACACCAAAGCTGGAGGACCATATAGAGCGACTGGACGAGGTCTTCACTTGCCTGAAACAGGTCGGCCTGAAATGAAAGCCCTCCAAGTGCGAAAACTTGAGAGACTCAATCAAGTATCTGGGTCGTCTCGTGGATAAACATGGAGTCAGACCAAATACTGAAGTGGTTGAATCAGTTTTGACATAGAAAGCACCGAAAACCGACACGCAATTCATAAGTTTTCTCGGATTCGCTAATTATCACCGAGAAATTATCAAAGGGTATGCTGACAAGATATACCCTATGCAGAAGTTGAAGCGAAATAAGGGTAAGAAAGTCAGCTGGACTGACGAGGCTTAGGTCTCTTTTGAGAACATTAAGCGCGAAGTTTGCGAGGCTCCGGTCATCGGTATGCCGACAGAGAAAGGGATGTTTGTGCTCGACACGGACGCATCAAAAATAGCCATATCGGGCATACTTCACCAGAACAAGAATGGAACGGAAGGACTGTTCTCCGGCCAATCGCCTATGGGAGTAAAGTCCTAAACAACACTAAAATGAAATGCGGTGCACCAAAAGTGGAGATTTTTGCAGTGATTACCTTTGTCGAAAAGTATAGGGCTTACTTAGGAGTGCTCCATTCAAGTTGCGCGTGAACCACCGAGCTCTTGCTTGGCTAAAGACTTATTCGATGGACCAAAGCTATGTCGGTCGCTGGATCGTGCGTCGGGATGGCTATCACATGATTATAGAGCATTGAACACGTGAAAAGCACCAGAATGCCGACAGGCTCGGCAAGAAGACGGAGCTCTACGAGCGATAGGAAGAGAGGCAAGCAAACCAGGCAGAAACTAAGGATGGTTTTTCCTTTCTGGATAAAGACAGCTTTGACAAGCTGCCACTAACCAGGTGGCTAGATAAGTCCAGGCATCCCATACCAGGACACCCTGAATTTCCCGTAGAAACGGCTGCTGAGATAAAAGTGTTGGCGAAAGGTGATCAGGTTCCATTGGACTTGCTAGTTCGCTCAAACCTGGTGCAGCAAAATTTTACCAGGCTAGGCATCAACAGCATAGCCCTTTTAAATGAGGAGATGAACGTAGCACCGGATGTCATGCGGAAACTCCGTGACATGGTTGAAAGAGAGGTTGAAAAGCATGACCGCGAACGGATGGAGACCATGCAGAGGTTGACCATTACTGAACGAACGGAGAAGAGACCGGTATCAATTCCGATCCAGGACGTTGAAGTGGATTGCCGATCGATAGTGAATCAGTTAGTGAGTTCGATGCCAAAAGATGCCCTTTTGAGGACTTCGTATGTTGAACGTCAACAAGCAACCGGCACTCAAACCGTCCAAGAGGCCAGTGTTAAATTAAACTCCAGAGTGACAAGAAATGTTCAGTTCACTAATGCGAGGGAGGAGTACGAGCCGAGCTCGGACTGTTCATCCGGAGATAAAACATTGTCCGGGAGTCAAGTCATGTCTGGTCTGGCCAGAATGATTTGTCCGGGGAGTCCACGCTAAAGCGACAAAATTTGTCCGGGAGCCGAGAAACGTCAAGAACAGATCAAAGGGCGGCGATACAGACTCCATCAGCTCGAGTGATGGGTCAGAGTCTCAGTCTTCGGAAAATGTGCCAGAAACTACCTCCAATTCCGTGGTCTCCGAGGCTGCGATTCATTCTTTGCTAGTAGAATGAAAGCAGCACAGGCTGGATAGAAAAATGCATCAAGACCCAGACAGGGACCGGTATACCTCTGATGAGGAAGGCACGGTTGTTGATAATGCCGCAGATGAGCTTGAGTTAATAGCAGTGTCGAAACGTCCGACTAGATTACTTTCGCATGCTAGGGTCGTCCGTACCAATCTGGAACCCTTAGAGCAAGACGCGACACCTTTGAAAAAGATATGATGTGTTAAAATGATGGACGATGCCCATGCTACGGAGATAATCAGAGGATAGATGAATGTGATGAAGACATATCTTAAAGCCAGGTACCGACTTTCGGACCTTTTAAGGGCTCAACGAAATGATAAGATGACAAGCAATCTGATGAGATGGATAGAGAACGGAGCACCTGAGAGAGGCAATTTGGAAGAAGACAGCTATAAGATCCTAATCAATTTTATTTGAAGAGGAATGATTTGTTATACTTGAACAAAGACAGGATTGTGGCCTGCATGCGCAAAAAAGAAAAAAAAGTCGTTGACAAATACAACTCGATTGTACTAGCTCAGCTGTATCAAACCGAATTACTGTTTCGTTCACACGATCAGATGGGTCATCAAGGCGTGGATAAAGTGTATAACCGGATACAGAAGCGATTTGAATGGCCTGGGTTGAAGAAGGCCTGCGAGAAATGGATTTCTGCATGCATTTCATGCCTGCAAGCGAAGGATCTCAGAAAGTTGAGATTTCCCCTTCAATCGATAGAGTCGTCAGGATTCAATGAGGTGGTACAAATCGATCATCAAAAAATATGCATGACGGCCACGGGCTATAACCAAGTTCTGGTAATGAGTGATCACTTTACGAAATACGCAGCGGCAGCTCCCCGCATGACAGCATCAGCGGAGGAGACGTGTAATCATTTGATAAATGTTTGATAGCAAGGCACGGATGCCCGATCACGTTTTAGTCAGACAATGGCAAAGCATTCGTTGGAGATCTCACAAAGGAGTGAATGAGGAGGTCGCAAGTGGCACAGGCCCACTCGGCCAATTATCATCCACAAACGAACGGCCTGGTCGAAAGACAAAATCGCACACTAGTTTCTATGTTGACGGTCTATTGCTCACGATACATGGACGACTTGGATAGGCACTTGACGCACGTAATGGGAGCTTACGATAGCATCGAACACTCCACCACAGGAATAAGCCCCCACATGATAATAACAGACCACGAGAAGGCCCTCTCATCAATTGTCTTCTACCCTGGGTACAAGGGTAAGAGAACAGCACCCAAAACGTACGTGCATCACGTGATCAAGAGGCAGCAAGAACTCAATGAGTTGTGCAGGAGAAACACGCAGCAGGCTCAAGTCAGGCAGAAAAGGAGGTTTGACAAGAGGACCGCTGATGCAAAAGCCTACTCAGTTGGAGACTATGTCTGGGTATTCCAGGAAGTCGTTCCCCCAAAAGGAACCAGAAAAATTACTGAAAAAAAGAAGTGGCCCATTTCAAATAACTGAAGTGCACCAGGGGGTCAATTTTATCGATTGAGCACCGGACGGGCAGCTCATTACAAGAAAATCAAACCGCACAATGTCTCATCGGAGGACTGGTGCATTCCGGCTGACATGCATGATGAGGATCACTTGATAAATGACCCGGCCTGCGAGTTGAATGAAAGAGGCACATGCGACAAAAACGAGTGGAATGAAGTGTTGGATGACTGTGATCTGCCACTTGACCTGGAATTAACCGAGCGAGTGGCGGTTGATGACGAAACCCTACCATATACCGAAGAGGACTGGGAATGCCCCGAGTAGACTGAAGTTGATAAGGGAGTAGACCCTGCTTTCTTTTCATCATGGAGACGCGCCAGGGCAAGTTGAGAAGGAATAAAAAGAAATACAACCCATATGGTGAAGACTTCGTCGTGGACAGGATTGTTTTGAACAACGTGGCGGATTCGATAGTGGGTCCGGACAAAATAGTGGTGTCACAGGAGATCGACCTGATCAACAAAACAGACCAGGACTGGATCGACAATCACTCAGAGCCGAAAGTGGAATTCGAACCTGAGATGGAACAGATGCATGAGAATGAGTTAACAAACCTACGAGTACTCGGATGGCTCCCTGATCTACCTGCAGATCCCAAGGAGACAATCTTGTTGATTCAGGATGTCGGTCAGACTAGCATATATTATATTAGTCACGACAACACCGAGTCCAACAGGGTCGCTCCAGATGGTCCCTTACGTATTCCCGCATCCAATCTCGGTCTGCTCGATTCTGGGCGACCGACGGAGACGTCTATCGATATTTTTGTCCGGGGAGTGGGGGTAGGACTCAACCATACCAAAAATATTATGATAAAAAAGTTAAAATCGATAAGGGAAACAGGAGAACTAGAAACGTAGGGCAAAAATGCTAAGAAACCGCGTTTTGGACAAATTTTGAATCTTTTGATCTACCGAATCACTACTCAAACAACATCATTGTCACAGACAGTGATTTAATACTCACGGAACGTACGTGTGCTATAGCGATAACCGCGGATGTTTGTTTTAAAAGAGCACTAGTGGCCAACTTTAAGAGAGAGTACAAGATCATCGTGTTTTTGTGGAAACAGAGGCCTGGTGAGCGAGGGATGATAGCGCTGCCCCCTGCTGCATCACAGATACCAGGAAAATACTTGAGTTTCTTGGTAACTAAGGCCACTGACAGACAACACGTGAATCTCGAGAGTTTAGTGCTGGCACTAATTCGACTCAGGGACTTCCTAGTTGAAAGAGGGGTGACCTTTCTCTCCTAACCGGTCTAGGATCCCAATAGGGGAAAAGTTGCATCCGAGAGAGCTATAATCCCTTGTACATTTAAAATTTGCCGAAACGGATATAGAGGTTTTCTTTCATAAAAAATAATATCTGAGCATATGCTAGAAAACATTCAGTGCTAATAGCTTTTGTTAGGTTTACTTTTTAGGCATTAGGATTAGGTTTTAGGGTATTTTTTAGGTACTAGGTTTTTATGTAATAGTGTTGATGTATGATATTTGTATCTTATGTTATGGTTAATTCACGTTTTATGTGATGTTTATGTTATGGACCACTCCAGGCGCAAAAAGTGACAGCATGTTTATGTTTATAGGCGCAAACATATTTATGTTTTAACAAGATCGCAGGTGGACGATCCACTTTGGTGCTAGCTTTTAAACTAAGAACAAAAAAAAGTATTAAATTGACTGCTTTTAAAAGGAATGACTCACCAACCGCAGCTCCGATATCAAAGAAGGTGAGAGTGAACGAGATCGAAATACAGACGGCGGAGACCAGTGAAACTCTAGAAAAAAGGGGAAAAGAAATGTGCGCCAAAGTTTGATGAGTACAAGGAGAAAGCGAAGAATCGTGACAAATGGAAGAGAAAGTACGACAAGGAGGAGGAGATCAACAAGCACCTGAAGGAATTCGAAAATGCGAGAGTGAGCAAGTTGTCACCAGATGTCCTGGCATTGATGAGCCCCGAAACTACTACCAAGGCTAAGGCTCAAGAGCTTTATAGAGCGAGTGAAGTGACAGTCCCGCAAAGAAAGAGCTCGCCTTCAAACGCGATAAATACGACAACTGATCCCTCAGATACCTACCTGGCACCTCAAATTCAGGAGAAGTTCGAGCAGGTGGCCAGAACTACGATGTTGGAGATACACCGAGCAAGGTACAGAAGCTTGGGTAAGATCGTTTCTTCTCAGCGTGCAGGCCAGTCACCCATCAGGAAAGAAAAAACAACAGATCTCACAAAACCGGCCGGTCTGGTAACGAGTGGAGCCAAAGTGAGGTCGCGAGTGATCGACATCTGGAAGGATCTCAACACCCGAAGGAACTTTGTGTAGGTTGCCGCAGAACACCGAGGGCATGCCTGAAAGGTATGATCTGGAACCCGGCGAAAGTCCACCAACCGGTGCCAACTGGCAGCCAACACCTGATTATTGGTGATCGCTTGGTGAGGGATCTGAATGATATCCTCTTGTTGGGGCAGACCGCTGTAATCTCCTTTGGCGGAGCCTCAGTGGATCAAGTGATTAAAATGATGGAGCTGCAGAACGATGATAGCGTGGATGCACTAACCCTCGGGTTGAACGACGTTTCGAGGAATCCGGTCATCCCTGAGGCAAAGTGGGAATCATTACTGATATGTCTCCTCAACGAACTGAAGGAGAAGTATAGACCGAGGATTGTGGTCTTGTGTGCCATCCCTCTCAATCGGGACGCCGGGTCACTAGTGGCCGACCACATGAATTAGAAAGTATTTCAGTGGAACGTGATGACCAGGAACCTGACTGGAGAGAATCCCAGTGAACTCCGGTTGATGGACGTCGAAGATGCAATGAGAATGGTGGACTACGACGCCTTGACGAGAGATGGTATACACTTCAATACCCATCCGGGGTTACAGTGGATAAACGACACATTTCAAACGAGGATAGAAGAAATGGAAGCTGAGCTGCGGACAATGGTCTACCCGGTGGCACGAGGTAGCCCTGCCGGCAGGGTTGAGTCCCTTGTACCTCAGCCATTAGCAAATCGTCTGGGACCCCTAGCCACAGAGGCAAACGTGGTGCAGCCCATTCCCAGGGAATGGCGCTAAGTGTGCAGAGAGTGGTGAACGTGGATCCAGTGGTGGTGATAACAGCTGGATCAAATGACCACTTGCAGAGTAGGGGACTCTTGAATGCTCTGATCGACGGATCTACCCCAAGCTCGGAGGTTGGAGGCCGAGAAATCAATACGGCAATGTTTTGCGAGGCAACTGGTCAAAGTTATCTTCGTGCTGTCTCCTGGCTATGCCTCGCTACCCGAGCCCCTGCATTTCGTGTAATCCCTGTCGTCCCGTTTGCGGAGGGACGACTTGATGTAAGGATACCTGTACCGAACCGACAAGTGGATCCCAACCTTTATTATCTCTTCCGATCATAACTCCCTGCAATATGGTCGGACGTTGGGGCAAGATGCCTTTGATGGTGCTCCATCAGTAGTGAGAGAGATCCAACAGTATCTGAAGAAGATATTAGACGCGAAAGAACAGGTAGGAGCGACGATATTGCAACTGATGCAGCAAATCAACACGATGCCCTAGGACCGGTTCCAAATAGACGTGCTGGCTACGAAGGCCTAATTTGAAAGGTCCGATGCGATCCTCGCGGGAATGGGCATGGGCCTGATCACCCGCATTTAACAGCAGTTGCTACCCTAGGGCATCGAGGAACTTGATAGCCAACTTCTTGAGGGATTGCAGGAAATTATCCATTGGCATGGTGCTGGCACTTTACGTGGCCTTCGGACACGAAAGCTTCGTGAAGGAACCTGTGGTGCTTTTCAAGCAGGAACTGGCTGATCTCCAACTGGATGGGCTGCTCACGCTGATTGTAAGGACCTATGGTCGTTTGGGAGTTTTGTTTTGTTGCTGAGTTATCCCGAACAGCTGCAGGGACCGAAGAGAGAGTTTGATGCCCAGATGGAGACAGCATCTTACAAAAAAAATGAAGGATTGCGGGACTTTGCTCCTTCAGTACATGCTACACCAGAATAGAAGCCTAACCGGAGAAGATAAGTCAGTCTCCGACGGGAGTGAAGAAAGAAGAGTGGGGGATGCCTTTGTTGATCGACTTGGCCCTGATGATGCGGGTCGATCCGCTAGCTCTGATCTTCGGATTGAGAGAAATTGTTACCGTGGTTTACGGGCCTACAGTGACGCATGTGTTCCCGGACGTGCAGGTGGAGGCGTACAGATACTCTGTTCTGTACGTTAACCTCGTGTCAGTCGTGGATTGTTCCGTGCTGAAATGTGGAGACTGGCGAGCAAAGAATGACTATTCGGAAGAATAGAGAAGCCTGTCTGGGTGTTGATGGACCTGAACAACAGCTTTAAAAGTAGAATGGGCGGCGAGAACCTTTCGAACGTCCAGTTCAACCCAAACTCTAGAACTTACGACCAATCCTTAAGGGTGCGAAAGAAGCAGTGTAAATCCCGGCCTGGCCGGAGACATACGCCCATGTGAAGCAGAATCAGGACACGTGGTTGGCGGGTTCAGATCCACTGCCGGATAGGTGCCCTCTGTATCCGCGCTTCAGGAGGATGTTGTTGGAAGTGACTAGTCCGGTCCTGGCACCTAGGATTGGAGCTGCGCAGGACGTGGAGGAGAGGATTCTCAAGAAGAGCCGCGCTTCATCAGTTGGAACGCTGCAGCTCTACATACTTTAGATTTTACCTTGCCGGACATATGGAGTAGAAAAAAATTTAAGGCCATACCATCAAGGAAGCCAGAGTTATCTGCAGGCCAGTGGAACGATGACGACAAGTCTAGGCTAAAACTGCCCAGACGATAGAAAGTAGTAATGATGGAAGTGAGCAGAGGAGTCGAGAGGAGGCATCTATATGACAGTAGATGGAGTGGCGCCGTATTGGAAATTGTCATAAATGACCAAGTGTTTTACCAAGCAGGTGACCTGGTTATACCGGCTGGGCCGGATTCAGGAGTTGATATGCGCCAGGGCCCCTCTGGGCCGGGACCTAAGAAAAACGATGGAGGAAAAGAAGGAGACGCGAAAAAAGAAAGTCAAGGGGAAGATGATCCCATGGAGGGTAAAGGCAATAAAATGAGCGAATTCGACTTAGGTGCCCTGACGAGAGATCTCTTAGAATACGAATTTATTGAAACGGAAGTTGGTGGGACGAATGAGACGTTAGTGCTGATGACACCATCATCATTTATGTCACCCACCAAGGAGCCCCCGGCTTTGTCTCTCGTGGAGTCAGGGTCCCTGGTTGAAGCTCACCAGAGAAAAACCGGTGAGATTTGGACCCGTGTAGCCTTTATGGAGGGTACCTGGGGCATTATCCGGACATACGGTACCCAGTCTGTGATGAACCAATCCATCATGCGTGAAGTAACAGAGAACATGGTGTTGAACCCAGTGAATCTGACGGTCTGACCGAGTCAGTCACGGAGGAAAGCGCTAAGGAGAGCCCGATTGAGCAAGATCAACCCATTAGAAAAACCAAGAAAGGGCTGAGGAAGTATAAGTCTATGGTTAGAAAATTGAAGGAGTGAGTAAATGATAAGCTGACCAACCCGAATGTCGTGAATTCGAAGGCAGCAACAGTGGTAATGTCGCTGGCGAAGGTGTCCCGTCCAAACGAAGTTGGACAAGGGGATGGTGCAATGCACGGCGGCAGGGAGAGAGAGAATAAGGTGCCACCGATGTTGCTGGCAGGCCTGATTTCCACTGCTTCAAAAGCTAAGAAGAGCGAAAGAACCTTGGCTGACACCAGACTAGAGATTGAGGTCATCAGCCAAGGTGGATCCCGCGGGTTGGAAGACTATAAACCATCAGGTACGAACATGGCAAAGATGAAGTTGGAGGTACAGCTCGACGTCGTCGAGTAAAGTTGCATCACTCTGACCGAGTCAGTCCACATGGGCGATCCTGCTGGTGGCCATATGAAAATGGTGAAGGCAAGAAATTCCGCGGGAGGGCACTTGATGGCCTGACACGATAAGCAAGCCATGCAGGAACACTTGAAGGAGCTGGTGACGCGCTCAAACCTGAAGAGGAAAGAATATGGCACTGTGATGTCCTCAGAGGCAAACGAGAATGGTTTGGAACTTCTGAACAACATTTCTTGGAGAGTAGCCCATGCGTACAAAAGCCAGAGAACAGCAGTTGGAATTGATGGGAGCTTTAAAAGTGCTGATCGCCAAGGACGATTGCGCGATAGCATGGGCGAAACGGAAGGATGCACTTTGCTTTGGAAATTCGTGGTGGATCGTATCCCCACTCCGGTGCTCGAAGAATGTGTGAACACAATCAGGCAGAGGTCGATGAAGCTTGAAGAAGTCTTGTTGAGAGCTTTGCTAGAACTCTACCAGGACATGTCATTGCGGTTCCCAAACAAGGAGTTAAACGACCTTGATAGCTATCGGAATTCGGAGGAAGTCAGGAGTTGTTCAAATTAATAACTGACAGTCACGAGGGAGTTGTTGGAGAAAGTTCTAAGTCTGAAAGAGTATGCGACGTTAGGGTAACGGAAGTCCTTCCAATACGTGCTGGGTGTCCCGGGAAGGGCCTATAAACCATTCGTCAACAAAGAAGCGAGGGACTCATACTTCCACTTTGAGCAAGCAGTGATCATCAAATTCTGGGTGAGGAGAGCGCGGGAATTGGGGACAAAAAGGTCTGAACAATTACAGTTAGAAGTGGTTCTGGAGGAAGAGTGGTGTAACCCTCGGTTTCCCAGCTGGAGGGATAAGTAAGGGACGGTCCACTGAAGACCAGCTTAGTAACATTGTGGGAACTCAAGAAGCCTTCATGCTGCCCAAATCCGAACGCGGGCCTAATATGGGACCTTACCGCTGAAGTTGAGCTAGAAGGAAACGACGATGATACACCATTTATTGGCTCTGAAAATAACAAAGCAGGATGGCAGACAACCCAGGGAACCGTCCGAGGGGAACTCTCCGAACGATTGGATGAAGGAAGGTACTTGCCTAGCTTCCAGCTGTGGAATGGAAGGGCATGTATGTGAGAACGGTCACCGTTCGAAAACATTGAGTGAACAGCACCGCCAGTTAGCCCAGTTGCATGGAAGATTGAGTATGTCGGATAAGAACGAGATGGATGTGATTGACATGGAGTAACGGAGGTGATACTAACGACCCCCTTAGAGTTCTGCAGTATGCTCAGCTCGATTGAATCATTGGAACGCCTGGAGTGTGCCCATGAGCTGGTCACATCATTGAGTGTGGAAGTGTTCCCTGGAGCGTTACAGACGGATCAGAAAATTGGAAGCTGGCGAGAAGGTCTTGAGAACGAAAAGAATCTTAAGCATAGCGAGAAGTATCCTAAGACAGTCGGCTTGAAGTATCTGGTGGGATCTAGCGCGGCACCATACTGCAACAGTAATTACCGGACGCACCTAGATGCCAAAATGCAACATAGACTGATTGACCAGCTCTTCTCGGTGCCAGAATGTGTGAGACTGCCGAGAATGTCTAAAAACTCCCATAAGCTACTGACGAAGATCCTTCGGGCAGTCAGGGAGAGGACTTGGGATGAAATAGAAGAGATAGTGGGAGGAGATTTTGTGAAGCCAGGCGAGGAAACATCAGCGAACTCCAGAAAAAGAAGGCGAAATGGATGATGTCAGGCAATTTACCCACGATAGATGAGAAGGATGAAATGCATCAGATGATGATGGAAATCGAGCCCCTGCTGATAGCATCAGGTTATCGAATTTGGAAGAATATCCTGCTGAATCATGGGGAGTATTCGTGTCACTGCCTGGCGCAGACGTTTTGGTACCCCAAGAGAGCAAACCTTGTTCTGGTTTGGGATGCAAAGGAGTTATTCTCCGTGGGATTGCCTGAGCAAGCCCAGAACGTGACGATACTGTTGGTCAGCGCCATGCTAGCAGTGAGGTGGCTGGAAGCCAATGCAGGGACGACTGAACAGGAGATGGCCGTGCCAATTCCAGAGCAACTGAGCAGAGTGAGTCTCATTAAGAGGCTGGGCAAGACAAAGAATGATGCCTTGGTTCCGTGCGGTGATGACGGCATGGATGTGTGAACGTCATATGTCCCGGATTACGGAAGCCTTTCATTTGTTCCAGCTAGATATGGGATCGGGAGCCTATAAAAAGCGTTCCTGACACATAGAAACTCTTTGACTACAGCGGTAAAGAGAGTAGCTGGGATGTCTTGCACCACAGAACAAGAGACCAAAGAGGTCTTACAAGCTGACCTAGAGCGGAATGTGAGCATGCGTTTGCATAACAGCTTCTGCAGGAATAGGGAGCAGAAAGTAAACTTAGATCTACTGCCCTGCTGCAAACAGAGGTTGCTGGAGCAAGAAAGCTGGGGCACGGCCCATATTTCTGTCGACATGCTGCAGAACGTCCTGGAAGACAGTGAGATGGGAGAGCAGGAACCGGAACCGATGGAGTGAGAGTTGAAGAAGAGACACGAAGAAGGAGTGGAGAGATGAAAATCTTAATTGTTGTAGTGTGTGAAAACTTGAGCTAATCAACCAAGATTGATTATTGAATTTTTTAACATTTATGTTTTGATGTTGTTTGGTCAAACCAGATTCTGAAATTGTTAGGAATTGTTGCGATTCTTGAATTACAATGAAAAAGTTTAGTTGATGATTATTTATTTATAAAATCCTTATGTGAGTATATTTACCTATTTAAACCTGACTGAAGTTTTTAACCTCTGTAGGACACATCTTCACTTTTTGCCGACCTGGTAGGGTTTGGGTACGCCCGCTCGAAGAGGGTGAAAACCTCATTACATTTCCTAGCCAAAGAATTTCTTAATTTTAATATTGAGAGCAACAGCATAAACGAATGATTGTTTTTTGTGAGTGAAGTGACACTAAGTTAATTTTAACGGGTGCGGGGCCGTGCCAGCTCCCAAATCTTTTTAAGCCAGCAAGAGCGAGAAGAAACTTTAAAAGAAACTTTATCTAGGACACTCCTCATAGTGCAATTTTTGTGAAAAAATGTTAAAAAGCAGTGAAATGTACTATGCTATTTATGACACGCAGTGAGTTGATGTGACGTAGATAAAAAATTTCTAATGCAAGTTGTAAGTTGATTATAGAAAACTGGATCACCACTCGGAATTATGCATTCATTGGGGACATTGAAGAGGACTGTTTGGGGAGTATGTGCCATTCCGCCAGATTGGCACAGTCAAACCCTCTGTGGAGAAGAAAACGGACGTTAATGACGTTAAGCACGAATTTGGGATGAAAAAGTGTGTCACAATGTTCTGGAATTTTTAAATTTTAAAATTTCGATTCTCATCAGATTATTTCCCGGAAACGTAGAAAACGGCTATTTTGACCAGAAAACGGAAAAAAAACACAACGACTGAGAACGTCGAACAAAAAGTCGAGAAAAACCAGAGAAAAAAACGGAGTCTCTTATCGTGGCGGTCACGCACAGTAAGACATGTAAATGAATCAGATAGGAAGAAAGGAGGCTTCAGTGGGACAACCGGATTGGATCCGTACTCTCTCGTGCTACGAGATTGAGGAGATAAGAGCGTTATCTCAGGAGGAGAGCGTAATTGGAGGCCCGGTGCCCAGAGACTCAGTAGGTCATACTTTTTAACTGCTATGATGCCCTGAATAGTGGAATTAACTCCGATTTTGTATAGTAGTTCGGAGCATGAGTAGCAAGACATAGGAAAAGTCAATCCATCTCCAATGGATTTAGTATATAATTGTCACTAAAAACATCGTAAATAATGGATTTTGAGCCGTGTTTTTATTAGTAATCACGTAGTCTGGGGATCCGAGACCCAGCTATGTGGTTATTTGAGCATATAAATGAAAGCTGATCAAAAGTCGTTTGACTGATGGCCTAAAAATGGTAATTTTTTAATTAGCCCTAAACCGACCAGAAAACTGAAAGTGTGTCACAATGTTCTGGAAAAGTGTGTCACAAGAAAACTGGCACAAGAAAATATTTAGTATATAAATGTTTAGTATACTCGTTTTTCACCGGCTAGGTCTAGACGGTGAAAAACGAGTAGAATTCAGGTAACTGACTCCCGCCAGTCGTCATTAGGTGCTTTTTCTACGCTCCGTCACTATGTACGATTTGGGCAAAAGTTACACGGATTGGCACAGTCGAAACCACCGATGCATGTAAAAAAAAGAACTTTAAAGGCGTAAGCACTGAATTCGTAATGAAAAGGAAGCTCAGAATTTTCTAGAATGAAAAGTTTCAAAATTTCGATTAGAACTAAAACATTTTTAAGAAATGCAAGAAATGACCATTTTGACCGAAAAATATTCAAAACAACAACAACCGGATTACAAGACGAAAACCGGTCGAGTAGGATAAAAGAAAAACAATGCCTCTTATCGTGATAGCAGCACACGATGAGGCGCTCATCTGAAGAAGATCAGAATGAAGGTCCAGTGGGACATTCGGGACAGATCCGAACCCTCACGTGCCGCAAAATCAGAGAGGTAGCGACGTTATTTCTGGGAGAGTACGGACTTGGAGGCCCGGTGTCCAGAGACCGTGAGAGAATTTAAATATACATGTTAGCTACTGTAATTCCCTGAACATATTTAATTCACTCCAATGTTTTTAGTGTTTCAGAGCATTTGTAGTTAGAGTAGAGGAAAAAGTCAATCCATCTGTAAATTATTTAGTATATAACTGTCACTAAGAACATATTAAATTATGGTTTTGTAGCCGTGTTTTGTATAGTAATGACGTTGTCTGGGAATCCCAGACCCAGCTATGTGGTTATATTTGCATGTAAACGAAAACTGATCAAAAGCATCACACGATGAGGCCGTTGCTAACCAAAAAAAAGCCAAAAAAAATAAAAATCCAAAAAAGACCAAAAACAGTGAAAAATATAAAATGATCAGACTATATAATTATTCGGACAAGCTGTGACCCTACTTTCCTTTTCAATAATGTTTCAGTTTGATATACAGTTTGATTCGTTTGGCTGATGGACTAAAAATGATATCTTATTACTTAACCCTTAACAGACCAAAAAAATAACTGGCTAGGTCAAGACGGTTGCAAACGAGTAGAATTAAGGTAACTGATGCCAGCCAGTCGTCAATATGTACTTTTTCACGCTCCGTCACTGTGTAATGTATGGGCGAAAGTTAAATAGACCTCTTTATGGCGCTGCTGGTTGGGTCTGTTAAAGGCAATAGACCATCATGATCAGCAAACGCTTGAGCGAAGAACCCTCCACTCCGGTCGTATTTCCGAGTTAGAGGACTTATTTTTCTGCATTAAACTAGGTGGAAGGTGCGGAACCTATACCTGGTATAATTTAGCTTTTTAACCTAGTTCAGACCAAACATTCCGGTGTCGGAGTGTTAGGTGGAAAGTCATGAGCCCGCTTATCCCGAGGTCCTGGAACCAAAAACAATTAAAGAGAGAGCGTAAAACGAAACAAAAACAGTTTATAACCAAAAAAAGCCAAAAAAAAATAAAAATCCAAAAAAGACCAAAAACAAGGAAAAATATAAAATGATCAGATTATATATTTATTCGGACAAGCTGTGACCCTACTTTCCTTTTCAATAATGTTTCAGTTTGATATACATCGTTTCTGATCGAAAGACTTAGTGTTCTGGTCGTTGGTTAGGTACCCACACTCGAGTGTTTTTTGAGTATTTAAGCACATTAATGATAAATTTGCCGATGACCGGAGGGTAGAGTGGCAAGCTGACAGGCGTGTTCAAGACGCAACAGGGGACAAACAGGGACAACCGCCACATCTACTGTTGGGTATCGTTAGCTTAATTTTAGTATCGTTTGGGTACTATTTCAATAATTTTAGGTGGTGGGAGTCAGAATTGGCTCTCCGGATCGTGCTAAGGCCCTTAATAACCCCCCTTCTGAATTTGGGAGAATTCTCCGAAGCAACTGAGGTGCTTATATACCCTCCGAAGTCAGCCTTCGAAATAGGATAAACATCTGAACACCCTCCGAAGTAAACCTCCGGAGTGTATAGAGACCCTTAACAAGCCTCCTTGTGAAAGTTGGAGGGTCCCTCCGAGGTAATCTGGAAATATTAAGTATTTTTTTAAAATCGAAATAGAAGGCCAAACGAATCAGTTGACCTGGAGATTTGCGATCAACTTTGGATTATAGATCGGGCTCATCAGAAGTATCCTACAAACTTTTGCGATTATAATTTTGGTTGTGTGGTTGGCTTGAGCTTTTAGGCTAGACAAAATCACTTGAGGAGAAAAACTGTTCCCTACTCTCGTGCACTTGGAACTGTCCGAGTGTGGGAGAATTTTTGCTTAGATTCTAAAAATTTTCAATCAGAGGTTGCCTTGACCTATTTTGTAGGACAGCTCGGGCAATCGAATGGCACAGCTCGGGCTCAGGACACAAAGAAGATAACTCGGTGATTGCAGTAGCAAAGCGACACTCACTTGAGACGACAGTGTCTTGGGCTTCGTTCTTTTGGTGTGTTCCAATTGAGGGAAATCTTTTTCTTTAGGATAAGGTTTTATTTTATTCTTATTGAAGCCATCATTGCTGTTTTGCAAATAATTGTTAAATTTTAAATGAGGCAGTGATTTGATACATTTACAGCAGTAAACTAAAATTGATACGGGAGATCGCTGTCCCCTATAGGGTGTGTTATGATTTTATTCTTAATTGTGTTTTGTGTGTTGGTTATCGTGACTTGTGGGTTTTTGCGACATTATTATAAACTGAGTATTTGAGTGGGGTTCAAAAAAACTCAACAATGGGCACATCCAGTGTTTAACCTTAACTGACTGATTTTTTGAAACTCTAAGAGATTAAAAAAATGTTCTTATCTTGAAAGAATTGAGCAGGTAGGCACATATAAGTTTTCATTATTTTTGTGGGTCTTGTCCACTACCGCTGAATTTTTTTTTATAAACGGCACATATTGCAAAATATGGAGAGGAAAAACTCGTTAAGATAAACAACTAAGATTCCCGGCTTAGCACGGGAAGCTCGCGAAGTTTTGAGTCGCGGTGCAGCCAATCTTCGGTTAGCTTAATCTAGGAAGTTTATGCTAGTGAGCCAACGAGTGAAGGTAGTAGTGTTCTTTTAGTGAGCGGAATGAAAATAGAAAGCGAGAGGAATTTAGAATTAGATGATGGGCGAAACGCTGAGGCCGGGCCGGCCAACGTAAACCACCTGATTCCTTGCATGAAGGGGAACAAACTTTAATCCGACCCGACCGCCACCATCATGATGACCTGGAAAGATCTGGCGACGACTCTGAATGGGGAAAAATCAAAGAATCTCAAAGACCCAGGAGCGTTGCGAGACTAATGCAGGAGAGGAGCTGTTTCTCAAAGGGACGTATAAGTCAGTAATTAAGAGCGATAGTCGGAGAAAGGCACAGTCTTCTCAAACCAAGCAGAATAGGAACGCGTTTGAAAACGTTGTGTATTGAACCAAGCTGGTGGACTATTTTCTGGCTTTGACCATCTGGGACCAATGCAGTCGGACACGGATTTCACTTCTAGCCCGAAACAACAGAAGATCATGAAAGCGATGTCCAATTCACCACCAAGACCAATGTCAGACAGGATAACGATAGAACGTCACCGACGTTCGATAGCCTAATGATGTCAATGGGCACGCAAAAAGGTGGTGCACCATCCAGCACTAGGCTGCAACCTCAACTATTGTCATCGTTTCTTGGTCTGACCCCAATTTTGGGGTCGGCCAGTGATGTGAGAGGCCTGTTTGCCGATGTGATGACAGGCATCAAAGAACTGCTTTAAGATATGACGAAAAGAATCAACCGAGTAGAGGACAGGGCTCAAAAAGGCCAGAAGAGGTTGAGATACGAACTGGCGGAGGCGAAAGCACAAACCAAATGCAATCAGGTCCGTTTGATTCCGAACACCGATCAGTGCCTTTTGACTCTAGAGTTTGGCTCTAGCCACCAAGGAGTCCGAGGAAAGTGATCGCAGAATGACACGAGAGATTGAGCAACTGCTGAACGATCATGAGAACACCTATGCTCAAACAATGACTAACTTGGAGAATATATTGGATGATAAGGCTCATCTTATGATGCGATAGCGGGATGAACTCTTGAGCAGCAGCAACCAAGAAACACGCTTCGTCCAAGGGAAAGATCGCGTCAGACTGCTGACGAACTCAGAGCCCCCGGACAAACAGAGACTCCCGAGTTCGAGAACAAGTTTAGAGTCTTAGAGAGATTTAGGGCAGCCCCAGCGATTGCGGGTTGGACGGATCCAACCCCGCCAGAAATGGAATCCCAATCGGGGGCATGTTTTCCCACAGTGCCCAACGTCAGATCGCTTCAAAATTTGATCAACGTTTCGCATGAAACGACGATGTACGCAACAATGTTTGAGCCATTTAACAGGTCTTTTGAGACGTTTTCACTAAACTCTTGAAGTCTACTGAGAAATGATAAAATTCACGGAGGACACTCAAGAAACCGAAGTCGTACAAAGATGAGTCAGATGGCTGCATTCATACTTGGATAGAGGTGAGAAAACTTCTCGAAAAAACTGGAATGTAGCGCACTGACGTGCAACTTAGAAGGTACGGCCCTAAACTGTGTTATGGCGATAATGACAAACAAACGTGACAGTGCTCGTAAAATCTTTGACATCTTGCTGAATCTTTTTGGCTCGGGTGAGCAGGGGCGTCAGGCGATAGTGAAACATGAAAAGAGGGGCTACCTCTTTTCAAGGAGATGATGAGTCCATTGACAAAATTTCGGATGACCTCGAGCTGCTCAGAAGGAGAAGTAACTCTAACAAGAGAATCCCAAAAAAAACTTAGCCATAGCCTCGAAATTCTTGGACGGAAAACCATGTTGACTACCCATTTTCTTTGTAGATTTACTCCGTGCCCACATCCGATATTTTGCGCATGAAATCGCGTGAATACCTGCTTATAACGCCGAGGGCTCAGAATCGCTACGGCAGTTACGCCAATTACAGTGGAATGAATACCGGCGCAAGTTCCGATTGGTATTAACCTCGGACAAAAGGAGGTTATGCAATCATTGTGGCCCACTGGTTATCACACCTCAACCTGTTCCACTTATAAGCAAAATATGAACCGATTTGTTACATCCTTGATGACGTGAACGCAACTGATGAGGACCACGAGGAATATGTGAAAGGGCTTATAGTGAAATAAGGACCAAAATATTTCTTCTGCAATCTGGAAGGACAATTCTAAACTGACTGCACTCAGTTTTGGGATGCAGTAGCAGATGTGAAGCACCCCCGCCACAAAGAGGCGCTTTCAGGAGTGAAATTCAGTCGAGCACGTCTAATGAATGAAGCTGAGGAGCGCAAGAAAAAATTATTACACGGCACTTTCACAAATAAGAAGGTGAAGACCTTGCCGGATGATGCAATTGCCTCGAGCCTGGAGGCCGTTCCAGCTATTGTGCTTATGGTGGATTATGGCCTAGCGGCTCGGACCGCTCTACAGAAGGCTCAACAAGAAGTAGCTAGGAAAAAAGTTGAACAATGGGTTAGTTCTGAACTGGAGAATACGGAGTTGCGCGAGAAACAGGATGCCTTGGAGAAGATAGTGAAAGCAGAAATTACCCAGGAACCTAAGAACCGAGGTATGAAGTAAAATGACATCTCAGGAAAGACCTTCGGAATGACGAGAGAGGGCAGCAACATTATATCAATCTTAGCGGTTGCGGGTCATCAGGTGGTGAAGAACTTGGGTGAGCCGTCTGAAATCATCCTGGTACACCTGGATATCTAAGCAGATGAATGGAGGGAAAAAGAACTTAAATTGGAATCCAGGGCTGTGAGAGCGTTACTCACAACAGGTGGGCCGAGGCTGATGAGGGTAGACGGACATTATATAGAGGTCTATGGCACATACCCGATTCAGATTTTTGTGGATATTATAAACATCTATTGGAAGGCTCATGTGACGAGTGCAAGTGACCAAGTAGGCACGATCTACATCGGACAAGAGGAGCTCAAGGTACGACGAATCGGACAAAATACCATGCTTGAGCAGGACGCAGTCCACATAGGCTGCGAAGCTGATGTAGCCTCACACGTACTGGACGTACAGGGTAGATAACTCTCCGTGAAGGGACTGCTTGACACCGGAGCGCTGGTCAGTGTCATGCCCATTAGCACCTAGACCGACATGGCTTTCAATAGGACGGATTTGATAATGACTAAAATCAGGCTGGCTGCAGCCAATCAGGATGCAACCTAAGTGGCCGGAAGGACACGAATCATCTCGCTAGAACTGGGAGGAAAGCATCTCCAGTTTATCCTAGGACGCGACTTGATGAAATTGATGAATTTTTCCGACCAGTACGTCTTAGGACGCGAATTGATGAGATTGAAGAATTTTTCGAAGCACATCTCTGGAAATTTTACTTCGAACCCTAATCATACTTAATTTTGAACTTTGAATTTCATTTAAAAATGAAGGAACCGTTTTGACAAATTGGGAACCGGATGGGGACTAAAAAGACCATTTGAATTTTTATCATACGATTTTTTGATTGAACAAATAAAATTTCATTTCTTGTTGGATGTAATTCAGCAGTAAGTTTGAAGCTTTGATACTCAAGACTGGGTTCAAAAATGAACTCTTTGATTGAGTAAGTTTCCCTAAATATACCTTTACTTAGTCGGCGAACTCTGTTTTGAACAACATCAAAGTCCAAAAAAGTATGAGTCAACATCTGTTTCATCAATCAGGAAACCACATGGATTATTTTCTTTTGTTGATTGTTTTCAACTTGACATTTTTCAATTAATATGATTGTTTTCAATTGACATTCTTCAATTAATAGTTATAATTCATCTAAAATTATGTTTAGAAATTGCTGAGTTCTGATTCATTGAAAATTTTTCCCGAAAATTTTGTCAAAATAGGATTTCTTTGAAGGCGATGACATCATTAAAAAACCAGAGTTTCTGAGTAAGTACTCTCTCCAACAACATCGGAGGAAAGAAAATGAATCCAATCAAGGGAACTTCGTTGATACGATCGCTGACTCGAACAAGATAGTGGAAGAAGAAAGAAGAGGAGGAAGATGATGAAAAAAGAATGGGAAACTTAGTGATTGTCAACCTTTTGTGGTAAATACGGAGCTGAAAAAGGGAAACATGGGGTATTTGTTTTCCAAATGTCCAATTGGATACTAAAATAGTCAACGAGAAACTTGAAAAAGAGCTCAACAAATTCGATTCTACCGCTAAAATCAACATTGCTATGGAGTTTCTTCTTCAAAATTTGGATTGGTTATTATCACTATTTCTACGCCCATGAAACAAAACTTTGTTTGAAAAATCTCCTCTGCTAGGTACTAAAGCAGACTTGATAAAAGTTCGAGGGAAAGTAGAAAAATTCATATTTGGAGCAATAAACCCAAGAACTTAAAACACAACGTGAAGTTGATTTTTTGGGCAACCTCGATCCGTTGGCTGAGCAAAAACAGTTAAGAATGAGAAAAAAATTCAAAGAATTGAAATAATTGTCAATGAAATAATGAAAAAAATTTTGATCAGCTGAACAAACGAGGTGAGAACTAGTCGAGTATAAATTTTGACAACGAAGATGATTGTGTTGAAGATGTGTTGAATTTAACAGCGGTAGATATGATCTGAAAATTATCATGTCATACCTAAACCCACTTGATTTTGCGATAATTAACAAGAAACGTCATTTATCAAAAGCGAGCGCTTTTATAGCTTTCAAAATTGGAAATGTACAATTTGTCGAAATATGCCATTAAGGTTATGTCTTTCTACCAGATAACAAGACCAGGAATGCAAAACTGAAAGCTTTTTCACATCTGGAAAAAAGAAAAAAACGTCTGTTTTAATGTGGGCGGTTATTGTGATGACTGTAAAACAGTATTCGAAGCAATGAGATGTTACTACCTCTTCTGTTCCTTTCAAGAAGCTAGTTCCTTGTTAACAGATTAGGATAATTAACGAGGTGATAAGAAGAGAGAGATGGCTGATATGAGACGGGAGTGTCTAAAAGAGAAAAGATAACGAGTACGTAAAATTGTAATCCTGAACCTAGAAGATCACATTAAGATATGAGTTGAAATGAGAAGTGATTGAGTAAAAACAAGAAAATTGACTGATTTAGAGCTGTGAGAGAAAACAGTTGACCCTAGTTACGGTGAAAAAAAAAGAAATTTACTCAATAGTGAGGGGTATCTTCAACTCGAATGTGTGGGTTTAACCAATCAAAATACATTTTCCGTATATGGACGGTAGTGGTTACCAATTAGAATTTAGATTTTTTTTGGAGAAAATTTGATAAATATTCGTATCCAATCAGAAATAAAGTTCTATGTATTTGAAGTAAAATATATATATGTATTTTTATGGTTGTCGTATCCAGTAGAATACACAAAAGAAACTGCAAAAAAAAGACCAAAATTTGTTTGCTGTAAAAGGAAAAATATCGTCGATAAAAGTAAAAAGAGAATAAAATTTTTGCAAGTAACACTTCTGCAATTACATTTTTTTTGTATACAGTCAATGAAGAAATGCTGACTTCTAAGCAGATAGTCCAGTTCTTTAATTTTGATGTGAATTTTAGAGGATAGCTAGAAATTGACGATTTGTTCGAAACAAATCTCGAGAATTCTTATTCCGAACCTAAACGAACAGGATTTTGAACTTTGAAAATTTTTACGGAAATGAAGAACAAAAAATTTGCTGGAGAATTTGACGAACTTCAGAACCAAATCATACGACTTTTTGGTTAAATAAAATGGAAACAATTACTTCCTTGTCAGGTGTAAATCAGCACTAAGTTTGAAGCTATGATACTCAATACTCGTTATCAAAAAAAACGGAAAAAATCAATAGTTTTGAATTGACCTTTTTCAAATTTTCATCTGAAGTTATGTCTAGAGACTGCTGAGATGTGATTGGTTGAAGTTTTACCCACCATATATAATCATAACCTGTTGTAATATGTGGCCTCCCATTACTTACCGTACTTTCTGCATGAGTTCGTTCCAGTGTGAGAAGACGAGAGGGGAGGAGACACTCACGAAGTCGGGCACCACTTTCTCCGTCAACATTTTGTGCACATCACTCGCCTTTCCCACCAAACTACCACCAGCTTTACCACCCACTAAAGATGAGAAATCAGAAAATTCAAAAAAAAGTTAAAAACTACTGCCTACGGTGTTTTTCCGCTATTGCGCTACCACAAAGCGATATATTGGCTGGAAAATTCTAGAATTTGCGATTTAATAGAAAATCTTCAAAGGCAATGACGTCATTACCACAAAAAGGAACGTACCTGGGATGTGACGTGACATCACTTCTATATAAAGTACACGGTCATTACCATTAAGGGAATTTTGGTTTATTGTTAACGTCAATTACATAGAAGAATTGACGTCATGATCATATATGGATAAAAGCATAGGCTATGACGTCATTGTTATTATAAACTTTTGAGCACTACTATAATTTCTTCGACAAATTCTGAGGTGTAAGTAAGTTTAGAGCAAGTTGGAGATGGATACAGATTCACTTTATTTAGCTCTTGCTGAAGAAATTTTATACAATTGTATCCAGCCAAATGCAAAAATTATTTGGGAAAAAATAAGGGAAAGTGACTGCAGACACTTTTTCAAGGGAGATGCAAACTCTAATTTCTTTTCTCGAAAGTGTTGCAGTATCCATAAGAAGCATATGATCAGCGGGAGCCGGAACTTTTAAAAGAGGAGGTTAGCTGTACAGAATTGATATGTTTGTGCAGCAAGACCTATTGCTGCTATGACAAGTCCGAAAAGAACAAATTTATCAGCAAAGGATTACACAGCCAGTTTCTAGAAGGTTCTGTAGTTAGTCCCATGACAAAGTACAGGAGATTACTAGATGAAGCATTCAACCTCATATCTACAATCAGAATATTCAGAGCTGTCAATCATATGGTTGCTACATATGAACAGAGAAAGAGAAGACTTCATTTTTTTAATCCAAAAGACATGTTCAGGATGATGGTATTCATCCAAAATCAATGAAATTAAAAGGACTGTCGCGCTGCAATAAAATTATGAAGTGATGCCATTTATTAAAATTTTGTGTTTTGTTGGTTTCTTCTTTTTTTTATTATAAAGTTATGGTAAATTTAAAGTGAAAATTAGTGATTAATATAAAAATTTTTGTACTTAGGTTTTTCTCTAAACTTGACTTTTTTCTTAAAGCAGGTTTGACTTGGTGAAGACTATCATATAAAACAAGTCATAGCTTGAATTATATCGTATAGTATCAAGTTTTGAACGAGTTTTTAAATAAAATTTTTGATAAAAACTCTCAATTTTTGCGCAACAAAAACCTTCAACATTGACTTACCATGATCAAAAAAACATTATATATTACCTTCATTTTACAATCCACTTCTTAAACACCAAGGGTACTCAACAATTAGATAACGCGCCCGAGATTTTTTGCAAAAAATATACTGAAAAAAACTAAAAAAAGACGTTTTTCTCACCATTCTTTCACCATTACACAAACCATAAAACCAATTCTATTCCCTATCTTAGTACATTGTAGGCTCCATACCCAAGGTTAGGACATAGCGAGGCTGACCCAAATCTATAACGTATTCTAATACAAAAGGTCAGCCACGCATACCTCCGCCCCTCCCCTCTCCCCGCTTCAGCTGAAACATCTACTACTCATGTGTGTAAAAATTATTTATAAAAAATTTATCAGTTGTGTAAAAAGTGAGGTGAAATTTTTTATAAAATGTTAAATTCTTTTATTTTTTGCCATGTTTGCAAAAAGTTTTGTGAAAAATTTTGCAAACTGCAAAACTAATATGACCTGCCTAACCCTTGTGCAAAACTGTTTTAACAGACTTTTCAATGAAAGTTTTTACCTTTTACCTTATCTCTTTGATTTGGTTGTTCCTAACTCCTAAAAAAGTCACTCAATGAAAAAATAATGCAAAGCACAACACAGCAACCAAAGTTTTTACAAATCGAAGAACTGTCGAGCAGCTGAAGAGTTTCGAAAGTTCTCAATGGAGCGCAAAGCTGGTCTTGCCTCAACTGCAGATGATTCATTTGTTGGTGCGCTCACTGGAGTCCTTGGTTCAGAGAACCCTCATCCTCTTCGATTTTAAATGGGTTCTCCGCATGTCCTTCTACTACCCACGGGAAGCGGAAATTGTTCACAGCTTGAGCCACATATCTGGAGTCAAGAGCCTCGGGATAATCCATCCCAGCTTGTTCTGCTATCTGCGACAACTTCCCCAATTATCCAACCCGGTTTTCGGTGATGGGAACCTGCATCTGGTGATGTTCACGGAAGTCTTTCTTCATAATTTTGCCACAATTGAGTTGGGACATCCGTTTGAGACAAGAAAAACTCAGAGACTGACCGAGTACCTTTAGTGTAATCGTTTCCGGTAAAACTCGACCGGGTACGTAAAGTTATTATCCTGAACCGAGATATCATATTGAGAATTGAGTTGAAGTGAGAAGTGGTTGAGTAAAAACAAGAAATTTTACTGATTTAGAGCTGTGAGAGGAGCTAGTTGACCTTAATTACAACAAACAAAAAAGATTTTTCTCAAGAATGAGGGATATTCCTAACCCGAATGTGTGGGTTTAACCAATCAGAATATATTTTCCGTATATAGACGGTAGTGGTAACCAGTAAGAATCAGCTCCGGTTTAGAAAAATTTTGATAAATTTTAATCGAAAATAAAATTCTATGCAATTGAATTAAAGAAAGTATATAAATTTGTCATGGTTGACGTATACAGTCAGAGAAAATTATGCCTCTTAAAGAATTCATTTTTCCAAAGAAGGACCACAGCAAAAAGGACCACAATTTGTTTGCTGTAAAAGTAAAAAAAATATCGCCCATTTAAGCAATAAGAGGAAGAAAATTATAGCAAGTAAATTTTATGCGATACATTTTTTTGTATACACTCAATGAGAATATGCTGACTTTGAAGCAGATAGTCAAGTTCTTTGATTTTGATGTAAATGTTAGAGGATAGCTCAATACTGATGAAGTTTTCATAGCAAATCTCTTCAAGTGTTATTCCAAACCTAAACAAACAGGTTTTTGAGTTTTGAAAATCTTTATAGAAATGAACCGAAAAAGAAAAACCGAAGAAGAGGAGTTGGACAAGTTTGGAACCGGGTAAGGAAAAAAATCAAAATGTTGTCATACAACTTTTGACTAAATAAAAAAAAATTTTGTCAGGTGTAATTCAGCAGTAAGGTTGAGGCTTTGATACTCAATACCCGGTTCAAAAGTAAACACTGTGATTGAGTAAGTTTCCCTTAATGATCCTTTACTTAGTCGGAGATTTCTATGTTGGACAATACAATCAGGAGAAAATCAAATGAACTTGAATTGAACTTCTTACTTTGTTGTTTGTATTTCATCTAAAGTTATGTCTAGAAACTGCTGAGTTCTGATTGGTTGAAAGTTTGCGTCATAATAGGAAAGCTTCGTAGGCGATGACAACATTACCATAAGAGGAAATTTGCGTGGGAGGTGACATCACTTCAATATAATTAACGACGTCATTATCATTAAAAGTTTTGCGTTAGTGCTGACGTCATTTATGTTGAAGAAATGACGTCATGACCATATAAGGATAATTGCATAGGATATGACGTCAGTGTTCGTATAAATACGCTTAATTTTATTGGATTGCATCATTATTTTTGGTCGCCAATCAGAAACAGTTAATTGAACTCAACTTCGTTTTTTACCTTTTCTTTATTTCGGGTAAAGCAAAAAGAAATTTTTTGATTATTGAATTGGTACTTCAATTAACTCAAGTTGGAACATTTCAAACATCTCAGTATAATTTTTTTCCTTTTTAAGACAATGCGTGCTCTTGCCGAATTGAGAAAGTCAAATGCGAAACTTTTGGTGATGATTACACGAGATCTGATGCTGCGAGTCATCAAAAGAGGTGTGAAAAACAAAAAGAAATCGTCGAGATGTTATTTTACACAAATTGCAAAGAGGAAATGGACTACTATGTTGCCAAGAAGCATGCCAACTTCTAAGCAGTCGACGGTTGCCGAGCAGGATAGCAGAGCAGGATGGTGAAAAACTGCTGCAGGACTTTAGCAGCAATTTTAGGTGGATACGGAGATGGAAAATGAGAGTTATCCGTTATTTAACTTCCGATTGTCCATGTTAGATGCCAGAGTAACCAACGAGAAAGGCGAAGAAGTGTTGAACAGGCTCATTTCTGCGACTAAAATCAACCTTGCTCTGGGTTTGTTCTTCGAAAGTTTGATTGGTGAATATCGTTATTTCTTTGCCCATGAAAACAATTATTTGTTTGACAAATGTCCTCTGCTGGGTACTAAAGCAGTTTTGATAACAATTGAAGGGAAAGTAGAAAAGTTTGGTTTTTTGAGCAAAAAACCCAAGAACTTAAAACAAAACGCGGAGATTCATGTTGATTACTAACGTAACAATTTTTGCTGTTTTGCCCGAAACATCCCAATGGGATGTCTGGACTCTGTCTTACTTGAGCCTTTACTACGACATAAGCAAGTGAATTTTCTTTTACCTGACATAAACAAGGAACCATACAAAGATCATTCGCATCTCTTGCGCGCATTACACTTGTACATGGACGGGCACAATTTCCTCAAAATACATCCACAATTCCGCTTCTGGATACTATACAGATTTTTGATCAAAGTCTCGTTATGATCTTAAAGGTTTCGTAAAAGTTTTCGTAGAATTTCCGTTCAAGACTTACCTGTTGTCGAGGAATTTGTGCGAAGACAAATCTTTTTTTCCAACTGTGAAAAAGCTCTCAATTTTGCATTCTGGTCTTGTTTCCTGGTAGAAAACCATAACCATATTCTTGATTATCCCGAGAATATGGTTATGGACAAACTTGAGACAAACTTGATTATCCCGAATTGCCATCATGGGAAGCTTTTTTCACTAAACTTGCAAACAACCTTCCTCAAGACAAAGACATTATTGATTATGCGAAGCTGAGAAGGAATGGGTTTGACTAGCAACAAACACAGAAAAAGCTTCAAAGCAAGACTCTGCCTCCATCTGGTTTGAATAATTACAATTACATACAAGAGTCTTGGAAGAAACTAGAATGACTGTGTTCAAAGACTTTTTGCAGTGGCATATCAACAAAGAATTTTGTTACAACCCTGGAAAAATTGCAGAAACTGATTCAATTTTATCATAACAAAAGGATATATTTGTTCAAACTTGTATTTACACTCCCTGATCTAGCAAATAATTGGCGGCATAAATCTACAATTAATAAACTTTTTCCATTTTGCGAAAACGATAAAGATTTGCATGAGAAATAACGAGAAGACATGACCGCTGAACCTTCCTTGTGTTCACTGAAAAATCTGTAGTTGATGAAACATTCATCGGAATACCGATCATCAAATATATGTATATCGATCGCTGGAATTGATGCAAGCATGCTTTACCCATACTTAATGTGTCAAGATATGCCATCAAGAGTGTCCACGAGATGGAAATTTGACAACGATATGCAGAAATTTAAAGCTAGACATAACCGTTCTCGCATCTTGGAGAATATGGTTATGGTTTTCTACCAGGAAACAAGACAAGAATGCAAAATTGAGAGCTTTTTCACAGTTGGAAAAAAAGAAAATCGACTGTTTTAATGTGGACGGTTATTGTGATCACTGTAAAACAGTATTCGAAGCAATGGTTGTTACTACCAGTTCTGTTCCGGTCGAGAAACTGGTCCTCCCTTATTAGATCAGGATATTGAACGAGGTAATAAGAAGTGAGAGATGGATGATATGAATGCAAAAAAGAGAAGGATACAAGTTTGAAGAAATTTGGGAGTGTGAGTGGTGGGAAAACTTCAAAACCAATAAAAAGATCAAAAACTATGCTAAAACCCGCTTTCCCTACAAAAGAATTCTTTCTACAGACTCCCTTTTGGCAAAAAAAGATATGGATTTCTTTTTGGCTTTCTTTAGTGCCGTTTAATTTTTCTAAATGAGCTAAAAATCAAAACTTGCTGTTTTTCCCTCTTTTTTTAAATACTGAACTTGGAAGAAACGATATTGGAGTGTAGATGAAAAAAAAATGGAATCGACAACGAAAGGTTTAAACTTGATGTGAGAATGCTGATATCTCGATTCACTTTTTATTTGAAACATGGCTTGCAGTGCACTGAAATTTACCGTTTTCTTCGGTATACTCCATGAAAATCTTTCAATTTTTTTGTTCAATCAGTGGTTGATGCTAGCAATGAAAGAGATGAAAACTATTTGTCAGGAGTTGTAGCAGAAACTATGAAACTTTGATTAATTCCTCATACTGATATCAGACCATAGTTACATTTAGGCATACAACCAAAAGGTATCTCAACGATAAAAATTTTCACAAGGCAATCAATGAACTCTCATTGAAAACACTGAATAAAGTTGAGAAAGACTTGCTGGAGGTTGAGTTGCTGAAATCAACCATTCAGCACAAAGATTCCGTAATTGTTGGAATTTTCATACTTCAGTGTGAAGAGCTCAAAAATTCTGTGATGTAAGTAAATTTGATGAGTTGGGGATGGACACAGACTCACTTTAGTTAGCATCTCTGAAAAAGAATTATACGATTATACGACTGTGTCCATTGGACAAAAGGAACATTTGGAAAAACAAATGAGTGAAAATGACTGCAGACACTCTCTCATGGCAAACGCAAAATCTAACTTCTTCCTCCAAACGTGTTGCACCACCCATAAAACGAACGAGAAACGGGAGCCGGGACTTTTGAAAGAGGAACTTAGAAGGACAGGAATGCTATGTTTGTGTGGAAAAGCTTATTGCTGCTGTGACAATATGTCAGATAAACTCAGTAGTAAAGATTTGAACAAACAAGTTCTAAGATAATCTGAAGACGGACATATATCAAAGTCATGGAGAGTATTTGATAAAGCAATCAACCTAACATCTACGAACCGTACAGGATATGTGGATGTGGCCACAAATATGCAAACAAATAAAGAGCTTTGTTACTTTTATCCAAGAAAAAAATTTCAACATGATGGAATTCATACAAAACTATTGATTTTATAAGAACTGATGCAATGTAGTAAACTTACAAGAAGTGATGCCATGTATTAAGCTTATGTACGATGGTGTTTTCTGTTGGTTTTAGTATTTTTGATTGTAAGGTTTCTCTCTTGGTACTTTCTTGGTTTTTTTTGGCAAAAAACTCTGATTAAGTTGCAGTTAGATACAACATGAGTAGTCTATATGAAACAAATTAAAACTCAAATTAGATCAAGTATCATCGTGTAATGAGAAAGTTTAGCAAAATTTGTCCAACACCTCTTACTATTGACTTAAAATGATCGAAAAAACTGACTAAAAAAGAGACTAAAAGACCTTCTTACCGTAATCTACACGTAATTACCCATTGATATCTACCGATTAGATATCGCGACCGACACCTTTTGCGAAATAATTAGACATTCCCCCACAAACTCTGAAAAAAAATATAATTTTTTTTAAACAATTTGCTTAGCATTACCAAATTTTTGCCCTATCTTATTACATTGTAGAATCTATAACCCATCTTAATACATAGCATGGCTGATGGGAAATCTATAACACATCTAAATACATGGGGTCAGCCCTCCTTAACTTCGTTTTTTACCATTCTTCATTTCGGGTAATTGATATTTCTCAATTGACTATTGAATTCGTACTTCAATTTATTCAAGTTGGAACATTTCAAACATCTCTTCTTTTTTCCCTTTTAAGACAATGCGTGCTCTTGCCGAATTGAGAAAGTCAAATGCGAAGCTTTTGGTGATGATTACACAAGATCTGATGCTGCGAGTCATCAAAAGAGATGTGAAAAACAAAAGGAACACGTCGAACTGTTATTTTACACAAATTGCAAAGAGGAAATGGACTACCATGTTGCCAAGAA